>NW_013617476.1:9912-24712 GCF_000695525.1 Brassica oleracea var. oleracea | reverse complement strand
TCCTCTATCGGTGTGAAATCTTTTGAACCGATAGAATGCCTCACGATTATCTGCTAGCGTTGGTGGTGCAATTCGTCCACACAAATCTCCAAGCAATAATCCCAATGGCTTTGATGTACAAACCATGGCCTTAGTCGGGAATGAGTCTCTGATTTGCTTCCCTGCGAAACATGTGTCACCGTGTGTTACGCTCGGGAATGAGTGTCTCGTTTGCTTCCTTGCAAGACATGTGTCACACACGATCACACACGTCTTCTTCGTGTGTTACACTCTGCATTCCTACGACCATCTCTTTCCTTACCATGTTGTTCATCACTCCATAGCATATATGTCCTAGTCGAGCATGCCACCTCCATGTAGCATCTACGTCCCTGACATGTAAACACTCCGGGTAGCTTATCTCCATAGGGGTCTTGTAGAGACGGTTTGGAGATCTTGTCACACGAACTAGCAACCTTCCATGCGAATCTGTGAGCGTTAAGTAGACATCTTTCATGTTAACCTCGCATCCGCTCTCTGTTGATTGCCCAAGACTCGATATATTGTGCTTTAGATCAAGTATGTAGTATATGTCTTTGAGTGTCTTCTTCCCTCCAGTCTTGCACACAAAGGTAACCACACCCTTTCCTACAATGTCAACACACGATCCATCACCAAACTTCACCTTCCCTTTGGTGTTGAGATTCAAACTCGAAAAGAACTCATTGTTCCCTGTCATGTGATTGCTTGCTCCATTATCCAAATACCAGACACTTGCATTGCCTTTGTCGATATCAAGATTCTTCGGAATCACCTTATCTTCGTTCAAAATCCCCACCTCGTGTACATACAGTGCATCAGCCTCTTCTGTCTCGTTTAGGTTGGTTTCTTGATTCTTCTCTGTCTTCTCGGGACAGACAGTTGCGTAGTGACCAGGCTTGTCACATCTCCAACATATCAGCTTTGAACGATTCTTCTTCGAGTTGTTATCTTCGGTGTGTGACGCACGGTTTTGGTTGTGTGACCTACCTCGACCTCTGCCTCTACCGTTCCTTCCTCTACCTCTACCACGGGAATTCTCATAGCCCCTCTGACTATGCTCTTCATTGTTTGAAAACATCAGTTTCCCTTGGTCCTCTTTCTGAGTTTCTTCTCCTACACGCTCCTCGTACGCCTTAAGCCTTCCAACTATGTCTTCAAACCCCGTCGAGTTGAGATCTAGGACTTGCTCAAGTGATGCTACGATCTGGATATACTTGTGTCTCAGAAGACCCTTCAAGAACTTCTTGACCATCTTGGATTCTTCTATGTTTTCTCCCAACGAGGTTGCTTTGGATGATAGGCCTGATATCTTCCCCGTGAAGTCATCGACCGTATCTGAATTATCCATCTTCAACCTATCAAACTCTGTCATCAACGTCTGAAGTCTCGCCTCCCTTACACGATCAGCTCCTAGGTGTCGCGACTTGATGGCGTTCCAGATCTCTTTTGATGCGGTTTGTTCTCCCACCTGGAGAATCAATGTTTCGGGAACACATTGAAACAAAAGAGCTATCGCAACATCGTTCTTCTTTTGATCATCTGAACCGGGTTCGATCGTGTCCCAAACTTCATTTGAAAGACAATTCCCTTTAACATGTGAGATATGAAAAACACAAACCTAATCTAAATAGAAACTTCCTTTTCCTATTTCTAGGTTTCCTTATTGTGTTTATCTTAACATATTAAACATCTAATAATATGTTAAGTTTGCACAAGCTTGGAATTATCCAACATTGTGAGGATTGGGAGGTGTGTGTAGCAGAGATCAAGTCAAAAGATCCTGGAAGTCAGTTGTGGAACACGAGATTGAATGTGATCCTTAGTTTGAAGGGGAGAATGTGATATAACAAACTAAGTCCCACATTGGAGAATTAGACAAAGAGAGTCTAATATATAAAAAGTTGTCCAACTCTAATAGTACGATGCCTTCTGGGAATGAACCCAAAAGTAAATCCATGCGGGCCAACCAATTAGGCCCAAAGTGGACAATATCGTACTAATCAGATAATACAAAGTTGGACATGGGATTTCACAATCCCAACAATTGGTATCAGAGCCAGGTTGACAAAAAATCTGCAAGAAGACCAAAATACCCTTCGAGTAGGAATGAGACCCTTCAAGGTGGAAAGGGAGGTTCGGCAGAGATTAGTCAGAAGATCCTGGAATTGTGGGAAGAGCATCCTCAAAGCAACTCAAAGTAACTTTGCGACTAAGGGTGTCAAATGTCGAAGATGCGACAAGGCACCCAGATGATTCGCTAAAGGAAAGCACACAAGGTGTGTGGTCCTTGATTTGAGGGGGAGAATGAGAGATGTCAATTCAAATCTCACATTGGAAGTTTAGACAAGAAGTGTCTAATATATAAAGAGATGTCCAACTCTAATAGAACGAGGCCTTTTAGGAATGAGCCAAAAAGTAAATTCATGCGGGCCAACCAATTAGGCCCAAAGTGGACAATATCGTACTAATCGGATAATATAGAGTTGGACATGAAATTTCACAATCCCAACAGTCTAGGGATATTAGGTATGGCTAAGCTTAGTACAAAAGTATTCTCTTACTTTTCCTTTTGCAGCCAATCGAATGACAGCCTGATGACTTTTTGTGAGTTTCTTCCGCTGTTCATGCCATCTCCATCAATAAAAGGTAAATTAAAGGAAACCCATCAAACTCTGACTTGCTTATTCGCTTCTTCTCCCATCCAACATATGGTTACTCACCTTCAACAACCATCTTTATAACAATCCCACCTTAAAGAGAAAGTTTCAAATGTTAATATACTTTAATGATGATGAACAGAGGAGTTTGCTTTCGAGAAAAGAACCTACAGCTAAGCAAGTTGTTATACGGACTGATGAGTTCTGAACTTTTGTTAAACACCCCACCAACGGCTTGTTCTATGCTGCAGTCATACTGAGTTCACCATAACCATCAAACCATGTCTTGCAAATAACTAATCATATAAAAGACCACAAAAAATGTCTTTTAATAACTTCTAAAAATAGAACATGAAACGCAATAAGGAGTTGATGTATGTTTATTACCTATGAGGCTTTGTAATATATGAGAATCGGATGGTTTTTTACATCGGCACAGAAAAGAAAACATTTATTTTTAAGACATCTGAACCATCGTATAAGAAGAGCCTATAGACATAAAAATACATTGAGTGTTGGATTGCTTACCAACTAAGACTTTAATTACATCCAAATTTGTATCTTTTGGCATAGGAGCAGGAGGGTCATAAATGATCCATTATAAGAAACTAACAGTAACTCAAAGAGCCCAAAAATGGAAATTAGAACAAATAAGTTGACTGAAGGAAAATAGCAAGAAACCAATAAATGATCTAAACTTTATTAGAAAACCTAATAAGAACTTGACGAGATAGATGAGTTAGCCATTCAAAATAAACATAAATTTCTAGTGTTTCTGAGGATGAAAGATATCCTTTTATATAGCTAGAAATCCACAGCCTCGTAGAAAAGAACGTTCGTCTTATTGGTACCAGGCTTGGTCACCACATACCCATCCTCATCAAGTTCAAGCTGCCCATCCAAGAACTTTGTTGCCGGCTCATGACCAATCGCAAAGAACAACCCATATATTTACAAATCCGAAACATCACCAGTAACAACAACCTTCAAACCACCAAGCACACCTTTCCCGTTCTCATCTCCACCACAGAGTTCCAAATCATTTCAATTTTAGGTTTCGACAACGCCCTCGGCCGCATGATCTTCGACGCTTTGAGCGTATCGCAACTGTGGATTATATAAACCTTCTCCATCGCAGAGTCTCCGCCGCCGATAACTACCAGAGGCTTGTTCCTAAAGATCAGAGCGGCGCCGTCGCATACAGCACCTGCTGAGATCCCTCGGTTCCAGAAACCACCAGCGCCTTCGCCAGATCCCACGAAGCTCAACCGTTTGAACGGCCTCGAGGAGAAATCGACCTTGGTGACTGTCTCCGTGAAGATCTCGATGCCGAACCGCTCTGATTGCTTCCGGAACTTGTCGACGATGTCGATGAAATTGAAGATAAGTTGATAAAATCATGGGAAGGGAAGAAGAAAATTAAGGGATTCTGGAGGAGGAAAGCATACTTATTTATACTAACAAATAGACCGTCCTGGAGAAGAGAGATTCGCATTGAAGACCCGATCATGGTTGATGGATTAAAGAGGCGTTTAAGCGATGGATCTGTAACTGTGGTGTTTGGGTTGATTAAGAGAAGAGCAAACCATGTCGTGAAAACTCTAGGAGGATATTGGCAATCTCTGGTAATGGCGGAGAAGGAGTACGAAAGCACATCACGATTCTCGTCTTAATGAAACCATGTGTTTCGTACACAGGTGCCACATGTCAATACGAGAGGAAGTGGAGGGTACGAGGTGTGAGAGAACTGTGTTTTATAATAATACTAGAGCCGGTCCCCACTACGCGCGGAATATGACTTTATCGTACTTAAATTGTTATAATTCCCTAAGATTTTAATGTTTGTGTTTAAGAAAGTGATGTGTATATACTAAGGCCTTGATTGGTAGAGCAAAAGGTAAAGCAGTAGCAGTATGCTATAAAAGCAGTATGCTATAGAAACAGTATGCTATAGAAGCAGTATGCCGCAGAAACTATATGCTTTTGTTAAACTATTTAATAAAATGATTAGTAGAGTAGTATGAATATGCTAATTAAAATTGTTATAAAAATTAGTATATAATATGTAATATATTAATTTCTAATGAATATATTTTTAATATATATATAAATATATTAATATATAAAATTAAAAGAAATATAATTTATTTATTTTATTTAATAATTTCAATTATGTGTATATCAAAAATATTATTTTTTTTTTAAAAAAAATTAATGCACACAGGGTCTTCTCCAACCACCCAGAACCTCAAACGAAAGCAACCGTAAGTCAAAACGAAAGAAATATGGCTCTGCAACCATAGCCCATATTTTGAATCAAAAGCTTGAGTTTTTTGGATGAATATAGAGAGAAAGTGAAAGAAATGTTGTTTTTAGTTCATAACAATTGAAACAGAGAGAGTGTAAAGAGATTTACGTGCATTAAAGGGCATTAAAAGCTCCAAACAGTTCGTACAAGGTTGTTGCCACTATTCATTGCAGTGGCAGTATTGTAAATACTTGAAGAAGATGAGGTTGAGACAGTAAAGAAGCCATTTTCGAAAAAAAAATAAAAAAATGTTAATGGCATTTTCGTAGATAAAGTGCAGGTGTGGGGTTAAAATCTCAAAAAAAAAAAGGAGTCAAAAGAAAAGGTTAGTTTTCTGTTTGACTCCAAGTTTTGAGTCACTTTTGCAAAAAACCCTTTTAAAAACCACAAACAATCAACCTCTAAATATTGATCGGAATATGTAGAGCATAATCGTAATCCTAATGCTAATGCTCTATGCCATATAGACTTTTTGGCTATATGAAATCTTGTCGTTGTTTGATGCTTTGCTAATGCTCTATTTCCCCAAAACAAATTGCCATACTTACAGTTGAGTTTTCATTAATATTAACCAGAAAATAGTTTGAATTCTCATGAAACGTGAACATATTGGTGAGACCTAAAAAATGACACCTTGTTCAGAATACATGAAAGAATGTACACATCTACTACCTAAATGCTAAGCAGAAATTGGTTAATTAAACATAATATACAAACTCCAATCGATAATAAGATTGTACACAGTAAATAATAAATAAAAATCTATATATATATATATTATATAAACACGTTTTGCTAATTCAAACAAATGAAAAATGGGTTTACGTAATTCAAACCCTACGTGTATTGATAGTGGTCAAATTTAGGCACATGGTTTGGAGTCGGATCATAAAGCCTAAAGCCATTTCTCGAACTCTAGAGTATTCATCGAGGTCAATTTAGGCACATGGTTTGGAATCAGATCATGAAGCTTAAATATATTTTTAATAGGAAATAAGAAGTTTGTTTGACTCAAACATAGAACCCACTAAGTAGTAAGTGGTGAAAGTCAAAAGTAGAGAAAACGAAAACGTGAAAAGGAAAGCTCATGCATAAGCATTATCTAGATACAGAGTACTTCGCTCAAAGATCTTGTTATCTTAACTTACACCATACGCGCCTTCTTGACAACCTGCGAAGCTGGATTGGCCACCTTGTTTGACACATCACCATTTGTATCCGTACCACCATTCAAAGCTGCTTCACCACTGCTCCCTCCAGATTCGATCTTAGCAGGAATTGGATTATCACCTGGCATGTCGCCACCATCATCATCGTACCCTCCCTGTTACAGTCGGATGGTTATAAATAGACACATAGTCAAAGAGTGTAACATATAAGCACCATTAAACTTATATTGTCAACGAAGTCAGGGAGGGGCACACGATCACGTTCATCAAAAATGCGTGTGATGGTGAATGTCTGATGGCTCGCCGTATGTCTTTCCTTCCATGTATGTAATAAACAGAGGCATCCGAGAGTCCTCAGGGTTCACACCTTTTTCAGCCTATTTGTCGGAGGAAATATCGTAAATGTGTTAGAAAATAGTAGATGATAAAGACAATAAGAGGCAAACTTCAAACTTACCAACATTTGACCAGCTTGACTTGCTTTGAGGTTATGTAATTTTGTCATTACATCATCAAAACAAACAAAAAAACCTTCAGCAGTATCGGTAGCTGAGAAAATAAGCATTTCTCAAAATAAAAATATTGATTCTTATGAATACACATACGAAGAGAAACAAAATTGTATAATAAACGATGTTACATACCGGAGAGCACCAACAGTATGAGCACACATGCAAATGAGGAGTCAGTGCGCTGCAGCTTTTGGTGCATTCAGAGCAAGCGACGTAACACCATCCTTTCTCTAGGTCGACGCGAGTAACTCTCCCAGTGCATATGAACTCAATATTCTGCATGTTATATATCAGGTTTATAGACAGAATCACACCATCCAAATATTAAAACAACACGGGTAGCTACTTTACCTGAGACGGTGCAGTGATGACAAAACTATTGAGCTCAGCTATTGTCAAGAGCTCAACCTTTGCATACCCTCTCAGGAGTGGTGCGGCCAATGGAAGACCAGTGTCTCTGGCGACCAACCTTATATATATATATACACAGTGCTCAGTCGGGTTACATGCATGAAGACACATCTATATAAAATAACCGATTAACTTACCTGTAAATACAGGTTCTCCTGCATTTGTTTCATTGTCTTAGTAAACGTGTATTTCCGACGTGGAATTAAGGAATAAACGGCCTATACATAATGACAGTTTGAGCAGTGTATTAAAGAGGTCTAGCAATCTTTATATATAAGATCAGATAATACTCAATAATCTGAAGCAACTCAATACCTCCAACCATTTTTGGGTTAATGTTTGTAGCAACAATCACCCTGAAACAGATCATGAAACGACACAATAAGCACTTGATTATACATACTATGTCTTGTCTTAGACAGGAACCCGGATGTAAGTAGTTATTTGCTTACAGCATGGCTCTACTGTTGAGGACAAATAGAGGAACTTCACTTGTTAAGTAGTTATTACTCAAGAACCTAAAGCACCAAAAAGAATTAGTTTTTTTTTCCCAAGCCACGGGTTAAATCATCAACAAAACTTTGATAATTTGAAGACGGTATAATCCAGATTCGTAAATGTATCTGGAATTGGACCAGTTAACATGTTTAAGCTTAAATCACAGCAACAAACATATTTTAATGTGAGATCTTGATCCAATCATTAGAGCCAAATAGATGTGGTAAGAGAGAGTTTTGACTTACATTTGTCTTTAGTTGAGGCACATTAGTGAGTCGTCATCCCCGGGTAAATCCGAGCTAAAAGGATTCACAACAGGTTTCCTCACATTATCCATCCCATAGTATAAACTTGTAATCTTAAAATAATCTAGAGATTAAGAAAATCAAACAAACACTGATTTTTACTATCTCGTTTACTGTGATGGATGGAGGAAAGAAGGCGAAAGGACTGATCGAAACCCAACCAACGGAATCGTCACACAGACTTCTGCATCTCAGTCTCTCTAATGGCCGATTTAGACGACTATGGTGGAACTCTAAATCAGGAAACGATGAGGATCAAGAACATTAGTGATTCACGCAATCTGGGCTGGTTTTCATGTAAGACAATATGAAGCCTAATAACACAGCCTCCTAGAAATAGGTCAAATGGAAGTCTAATTCTGACTCCGATGAACCATCGTTGAAATATGAAGCAACCGGAGACTTTCCAGACGTTTGAGCCAATTTCATACCCATCGATTGATTGATTTTTGGTGAATGGATGTTGCAGAATTTGATTCGGTAAAATCTTCGACAGACATGCTTATATTATTGGAGAAAGAGAGGAAATTGGAAGGGTATTATGGCTCACGCATATAGGATTAAAGAAGAGGAATGAATGATCAAGAGTGGAGAAATGGAAGAAGAATTAGAAGAGACTCTTGCGACAAATGCAAAATTGTGAGTAACAGGTGATACGGTGAGTTTTGGTGAGAGAGGACAGATGTCGATCTCACTGAGCTAGACTTTCTGACGTGGCAGCCTAGGTGGCATGCCTCATGAGAGAGCAAACCATACTTTATATAATTAGATAGATAGATAGATAGACTAGGATAAGTCCGTGCTTCGCGCGGGAATTTGTTTCATTATATTTTTTTAACATTTGCTTTTAATTTAAATGATTTTATTTTAATGCATAGAATGTTTTTTTATCATTATTTTCTGTTGATCTCGTTTGTTGAAAAGGCTCACTGCCAATTTTGTTAGATTAATTAAAAAATTTAATATGATTATTAATGAAATTATATTCTGTTTTTATTATATCGTTATAAATATTTTAATTTGTTTGTTCTAATATAAGCTATCTAATTTCATTTTTGTTATTTTGTTTGTTATCAGGTTATATTTTTGTTTGACTATGCAAGTATATATAAAATGTTCATATCAATAATCATAGTTGAGCTTTTTATTTTAGTATATTAAAAATAATTCACATTAAATTAAATACAATAACCTTACATTATCTCTTCTCAATACTTACAAAATGAACTTATTTACCATTAATTTTTTTTTGATATTTTTAAAATTTTATTTGATATTTATAAATATTTTTGATCGAAATAAACAGTGTATTAAAAAGTATAATATTAATGTTATTGTATTAAAAAACATTTAATAATTAGTTAAAGTATTAAGCTTTTAACAAATATAGATACCAAAAAGCTTAATAAAATTTAGTTGAAATATTTTTATTGAATTTTTCTTTAGTGTTTCATCTAGTCATGGGCATTCGGTTATCGGTTCCGGTTTTGGTTCGCTTCTTTATTTTTTAGGTTCTAGAGATTTAAGATCTGTTCAGGTTTTTAAAAATTTTGGTTCGATTTGAGTTTGGTTTTTGGTTCGGTTCAGTTAGAATCCGACTAATATCCTATATAATTCCAGATTCTAGTCAGTTCTAGATTTTCGGTTAATCCAGATTAAAATTAAAAAATTAGATTCACTCACTTAAATATCAGATTTTCGGGTTTTAAGATTAAAAAAATAAATAATTAAGATAATTTAAAATATTTTGGCCAAAAAATTTTGGTTTTTGGTTTTTGGGTATTTTAGTTTATAAATAGTATTTTAAAAGTATTTGATTATTTTAAACCTAATATAATTAATATTTATAAGTATATTGATCATTCCAATTTTTAATTCGGTTTCGGTTCCGGTTCTATTCCATTTTTTTTTAATCTAGAGATTTAGGAACAGATCATATAGTTAGTAGGATTCAAACCTAAACTAAATCTGTTTTTTGGTTAAATTCAGTTCTGGATAAACCTGCCCCAGCCTATTTCATCTATGAGCAAACTCATTTGGCCTCTCTGAATGTTTGTAAAACATCATTCAAGTGACGATGAAATGTTTTTTTATCGCCACTTCAAACTAAAACAAATCGGCAATTAAAAATACTTAGTCCTCTTTTAAGAACTCCTTTGTTTTATTCTACACAATTAGGTTAATGTCAATAGATTGAGGATATTTGTAACACAAATCGACAAAAGTAAACCGTGGTGGAATTTGAGTCATCGAAAATATTATGCATTAAATAATAAATATTTTAAAAACTAAAAGGCTAATATAATTAATACTAGGGTTGTCCGCACTTATCGCGGAATATTTTTTTATTATTCTTAAATATAATTTTCTGATAATGTGATTATGTGGTTAGTATTTATTTGTGAAGAACATAATTTAGTGTTTTATTATGTTACGTAGTAGTAGGTAATAATTTAATATATTATGTGTTTGTCTTTTTAATAATGTATTGTTGTATGTATAATATTACTTGTTAGTGATGAAGTGAGTTTCTGATGTAAAACATATTGAATTTCAATAACTTTGTCTTTAGGCGTTTGTTGATTCTAAGATTAACGACGTCAAAATTGTATTTTAATATTTCACAACATTACTCTTTTTAGGTGTTTTTTGTACTCTCCTCCATCTTTTGACCTTGAACCATCACCATCTATGTATTTTGTTTACCTCTCCGGTGTGCAATGCTTCTCACCATCACTGGAAAAAGACTCACCTCCGTGCTCTTGTTTTTTCTCACCTTTTTTCTGTGAGATTATCTGATATTTGTTATAGATCATGCATATTAGTTCCATGTTGTGGGGTTGTTTCTTACGGCGTTGTATGTTATTTCGCTCAATATTGGTCCTCTTTTTCCTTAGGTTTTGGCTAAGGTTAGAAACTACATCTCATTGGGTTGGGTCAGAGTTTAGTTGTCATTGATGTTGTTTCCCTCGTCGATGGTTAGCCTTTAATAGTCTCTGCTTGTCTTGGTTTTCAAGCTCGGGTTTTTGGTGATCTGACTTCTATGCTCTTTTTCATAGTTTGAGGATGGCTCCACAGTTTGTTGATTTCATTTTGTCTCTTTTTATCTATTTGTTCTCTCATCTCGTTGCACCTTTCATCGCTGATCACGTCTCTTGTGGCTCTCCCTTTCGCCATATTTGCTACTCCAGGTTTGGATAGTGTTTTTCTCTGTGTATGCTTTGTACGCTTGGAAGGTTGTTTATTGTCTCAAGCTTAAGCTTTGGTTTCTCGGTGGTTGGCTTCCATTCTCCCCCACTCAGGTTGTTTATATTCTTCTCATGCATCCTTTGGTGTAGGTGTGTGGAGTTAGTCTTTTGGAGCTTTGGTTTCTTCTATTTAGAGTTTTGTGGTTCTTAGCTGGCATGAGCGCCTTGTATGTGCTTGTTTAGTTTGTGAGGTGCTTCTTATCTCTTAACTGGTGGTTGTGTTTCCGGTGCTTTAGACATGCGTCTTTTTTTTGTGGTGACTTTGTTCTTCCGATGTTTATTCTTTCTCTGGCCCGCTTTTTTGGATTTTTTTTGTGCCGGTGCTTGATCTCGATCCTTTGTGTTCCGAGGATTGCTTTATCTCATATTTTATCTTTTTACATTTTTCTGAAAATCTGCTTGTTCTAGTGAAGACATTCTATAGTAAGATGAGATAGGTAAGTTTTTTTTGTTGATCTTTTTTTCAGCTTCAAATCTTTATTGAGTTAGTGTTACTATGATATTTTACTTTTTTCTCTCCGACTGTGGAAGTTTTATGTTTAGATTATGTATTGCACTCTATTTTTTCTTATTAGTTTGGTCATTTTATATTTTTAATAGTTAAATAAATATATAATTTGTAAATTAAATAATAGAAAAAGGCAAAAAATAAAAAAATTTATGTTATGTTTAGTTGTGAATAAATAAAATATGTAAAATCGATTTATATTATTTTATTTATTTCTTTATTCATCTTGAATTTTAGTGAACAATAAAATAGATTATCAAACTTCATACAATAATAGTTAGTGCGAAAAGGATTAGATTGTTCACGATTAGAAAGTACTTGGCCAAATTGCAATAATTTAAAAGAAGAATGACCTAAAATGTAAAAAAAATACATGGATGACACGTGTCGCAAAAGCCTCCGGCCACTTGTCAGAAGAAGAGAAAAAGCCAACTTTATATATATTTGAATTTTAGTGAACAATAAAATAGATTATCAAACTTCATACGATAATAGTTAGTGCGAAAATGATTATGTTGTTCACGATTAGAAAGTACTTGGCCAAATTGCAATAATTTAAAAGAAGAATGACCTAAAATGTAAAAAAAAATACATGGATGACATGTGTCGCAAAAGCCTCGTGCCACTTGTCAAAAGGCAACTTTATATATATAGATTTATAAGTCAAAGTCAACTTCCTTAGTGTCTGTCTCTAACAAACCGACGAAGATGAACAGGAAGATAATATATCTCAAAATGAATATTGTAAATTAATAAATAAACTCCAAACACCAGATTGCAAGGCTTCTCATGACTTTGCTTCTACAGTTTTGTTTTTAGATATTGAGAAAAAAAATACAGATCAACTCCAGCCTTCGGTTAATTTCGGATCCCACTCATAAAGCTCAAGAGACACTGCCTCAATCTCACAATATCAAATTCCCTATGAAATTGAAATCCTTTGTCTCCAACACGCAGACTTGTAGCCCAAATGGATTAACTTAATGGCTAAGTGCAGAAGAGAGACATCTTCTGTAGCTTAATACAAACTATGTGTTTCTACAGAGATGGTCAGATAACATATAATCTGAAGCTTAAGAGCCATGAAATGAACTTTGATGGTATCCTTCAGATATCTGCAAAAATAAGTCAATCATCAAGGGAAAAAAACAGAACAAAGTTTATTTCTTTATCGAGAAGAACCTAAAGCTAAGCAAGTTGTTATACGCACTGATGGTAAACACCAGTTCTGAACTTCTCTTAAACACCCGACCAAACAACTTGTCATATGCTGCATTCATACTGAGTTCACCATAACCATCAAACCATTAACGTCTTGCAAATTACTAATCACATAAAAGACCACCAAAGAATGTCCTTTGATGACTTCTCTTAAAAATAGAATATGAAAAGCAATAAGGAGTTGATATATATATATTACCTTTCAGGTTTTGCAAATGTATGAAAATCGGATGTTTTTTACATCTACAGAGAAGAAAACGTTTCCTTTAAGATATCACGAAACATCATATAAGAAGAGCCACATCCAAAATTGTATCTTTTGGTATAGGAATTGGAGGGTCCTACAAATCAAAAAACATTACAGTTATAACTGAAATATCATAAGAATGGAAATTAGAAACAAACAAATAAAATGAAAGAGAATAATAAGAAACTGTTATAAATCATGGAGTTGATTGCTATTAACCAAGACAAGAGGAGAAAACCCGTCGGCCACATCAAGTCCAACCGCGGCCGCAAGGAGGAGAGAGAGTCGGCCAAAGCCTTAGCTGACTTAGGATATAGATAGTTTCCTTTTTCTAAGTTTTAGTAGTTTTCATATTTCCTGTTGGATTAGGATTTGTACTCTTTCCTTTTATCTCTACATGTTGGATTATGATATGTACTCTTTTCATTTATCTTTATCTTGTAATTTTTATATAAAGAAACTCTCATAATAAAACACCGAAATATTCAGTCTCTAAACCCTTCTAATTACAACACGTTATCAGCACGATAGACTCCAAAACCCTGAGACAAAACCTAACCTAAAATCCGTCACACATAAACCCTAAACCAGACGCAACTTAAAATCGATCGATCTCTCCAACTCTGAGGAACCAGACGACGATCCACATATCATCTTAAAGCTCTTGACGAGACGAATCCATCCCCGCAAACCGTTCGTCGATCCGATCTCAGACGCGCCCTCACTCGCAGAAACAATACGCGGCGCCGTCTTGGTCTTTTGGAACCCTAACCCAGAAGAACCCTAAATTGTTCTTGCTTGCGTTCCAGCTCGTCAGCATCCGATCAGCTAAGCTAAGCTTGCGTCCAGCTCAGACCAAATCCCTGACCAGACGCAACCGTCCGCGAGAAGAAACAAGCTCGCGATAGCCCTCGGCAACGCGACCCGATAGGAGCCATCCCGCGTCCGTTCGTCTCAGCTATCCGTTCATCTTGGAGGTCCAGTTTCTACAATCTGCAAAACAAAGGTAATCCTAAATTCTGAGAAGATGAATCGAACCTTATTGTTTGTAAATATTGAAACCCTAAAAACTAATCTCTAAGATGAAAGCCTTAAGACAAATAGATCAAACCCTAAAAGAGTAAATCGGAGCTCGAATAAGTCCGGTCCCCTAAACCATAATTCGAGATTGATCTATTGATCAATTAAAATCAAAGTCTTAATGATTCGAAATCCCTAAAACCCTAAATTGGAAAATCGGTTTTAATTGTTTGATTTGAAACTTGATTGTTTTATTTGATCACCTAGAAAGATTGCTAGGATTGTTTAAACTCGAATCTGAATTGCTTGACTTGTTTAAACTAAAAACTTGATAAGCCCTTGATTATATCATCTTGTGGACGTGTGGCCTTATTGCTTTCATACCCGAATTTGATCATACCTGATTGATTGCAATTGAACCTAGATATTACTCTAAGGATGACATTGAATTGAACTAAATAGCCGTTCATACTAATGTTTAAACCGAAACCCTATAATTGATTAAGATTATTTGCATACATATGAATCTGAATATGGATTGCATTCATACTGTTTAAAAGGAATTGACCAGCATGTAGTTTATAAAATCTTGAAACCGTTTGCATTAAGTATAACTACATGGCCGTGTGGCTTGATGATTGTTTCGCACCATGGTCGATTAGATTGCTTGATTTT
>NW_013617476.1:7579-9228 GCF_000695525.1 Brassica oleracea var. oleracea | reverse complement strand
CACCATTACCGGAGGCTAATGAGGTTGAAAGGAAAGATCCCAACGAGTGCAATTATGTCCAAAATGACAAGAGATCACACGGCAAAGGCCGAGGTGGATACAAGGGGCATGGCCGTGACAATTACTCGAACAGCCGAGACAACTACTCGACCGGCTGGAAAGGAAACCACAATAACCGTGGTCGTGGTTCCAATTATGGCCGTGGCCGAGGTAGTTATGGCCTTGGTCGAGGCGGAATATTCAAACCGTCTTACTCGACCAAATCCGTTTGTCACAGATGTGGAATGGGAAACCATTGGACCAAGAACTGTAGAACCCCTAAGCACTTATGTGAGCTCTACCAAGAAAGTCTGAAGAACAAGAACCCGGAGGCTCACATGGTTCACGATTCCGGATATGAGGTCGATGATTCTGACATTGCTAAAGATGACCATATGGACTTTGATACTTCTGATTGTCTCAAGGACTAAATTTCGATACGACTTGTCTTATTGCTTTATGATTTGCTTTGATGTTTCACGATTTTATATATATATAATAAGAATTGATTTTAAATTCATTATCTTGCTTGATCTTACTTGAACTTATAAATGATTTTAAGGAGTTGCCTAAAGGGCATAATACCCAAGTAAGAAATCGTGAAAGAAGTATAGTAAGCCTAGTAAAGAAACTATGGCTAAAGGCATTATACACACCCAATAAAATGTGACTCATTGAGTTATGATAATATGGTTTCTAAATAGAAACAATGGGCAAACAGAAGGAAACAAGTTCCTTCGGATTCAAAGAAAGAAAGATAAACGCCTAAGACCTTATAAGAAAGTGGTCGAGACTATACCAAATGATATCTACTGATTTAAACTATGCTATAGATCAGTATAATGAGAGGCATATGGAACCTCAGAAGAGGATTGAGAATATATAAGAATAGGACTTTCTCTATGAAATCAAAAGGACCGTGAGCCAAAGCATGGGTGACCAAATAGTGGCCAGGTACGGATTGCATGAAACAAATG
This sequence comes from Brassica oleracea var. oleracea, assembly GCF_000695525.1. Classification (NCBI taxonomy): domain Eukaryota; kingdom Viridiplantae; phylum Streptophyta; class Magnoliopsida; order Brassicales; family Brassicaceae; genus Brassica; species Brassica oleracea. The sequence goes on along the minus strand of NW_013617476.1, from coordinate 8,212 downwards.
AATCCGAATATTAAAGGAGAAAGATTATAAGCTGGATAAAGAATGTTAAAAGTAAGAATGGTTTTAAACCATCATTGTCTTGGCACGATCCTCGGACTAGAGATTATAATTTAAGACGTCCAAAGAAAGATTATATAAAGCTAGCTAATTGAGAAGCTAATCGAAATGCCAAACACTGACCCGAGAATGACTAACCAGCTTAGCACCATATGAATGTCCTAGAAGAGACATAATCAAGTTGCTATAGAGTCTATACAAGATAGACCAAGTGTTCCATAAGATAAAGGGATCTCGGATAGAAAGGAATGGTGCATGGGATGATAGATCCGAGATCATACTAGAAACCAAACAGACATTGAGAAAAGGCTGCGCAGCTACACATCTAAGGTGCCAAACCATGTAGTCTTGGGACGCCAAGCTACTAGGTAATAAAGGTCCTGGATAATAAGATCTCAAATCCATTGGATCATGCCTGGAACATAATGGAACCACATGAAAGTGTCGACACACACACACACATTTGTATAAAGATACATAAAGTTATAGCACTTGAACATAAAGAGATGAACGAGGATCATGAACCCACGAATGAGTACTCATACAATCATAAGATCATAGAGATCAAAAAGATAG
>NW_013617476.1:1289-6170 GCF_000695525.1 Brassica oleracea var. oleracea | reverse complement strand
TAGAATGTAGAACCTACACTGAGGTTCACATCAGGGGGAGTAGTGCGTGTTGTACTCTTTTTCCTTCATCATGGTTTTGTCCCACTGGGTTTTCCTGATAAGGTTTTAATGAGGCAACATGAAGCGTACTACAGATCCTGTATGGTTATGGCATCCAAGGGGGAGTGTTATAAATCATGGAGTGGATTGCCATTAACCAAGACAAGAGGAGAAAGCCCGTCGGCCACATCAAGCCCAACCGCGGCCGCAAGGAGGAGGGAGAGTCGCCAAAGCCTTAGCCGACTTAGGATATAGATAGTTTCCTTTTTCTATGTTTTAGTAGTTTTCATATTTCCTGTTGGATTAGGATTTGTACTCTTTCCTTTTATCTCTATCTTGTAATCCTTATATAAGGAACCCCTTTTGTTCATTAATAATAACACAGAAATATTCAGTCTCTAAACTCTCTAATTACAACAGAAACTAATAAAGAATCTCAACTTTCTTAGATAGAAAACCTGATAAGAACTCTAAGAGATGGATTAGTTAGCCATTCAAGCGAAACAAAACTTTCTAGTGTTTTTAAGATTTTTGAGGATGATGTTTACGGATGAAAGCTAACATTTTTATAGCTTGAAATCCACGTCTTGTAGAGAGGTAAGATGCAATGAACGAGGAAATCGTGATAGGAGTGGGTGGAAGAGTTAAGGCAGTTGTTAATGATGATAATTCAATGCAGTTCGTAATGTTCCAAAAGAAAAGAATTCTAGACAAAACGGAATGAACTGAGCTCGAATAAAAGATTATCCATGAAGATCTGTTGCAGAAAAACTTCTGGAAAACACTATTGTCACTGAGCTTAGAGATATGGAAGAAAAGGATGAACCATAGATAGGTTGGTTCCTCTGCGTGAAGAAAGCATCGTCAACACCAAGTTGGGTTTTCTAAAACCAAACCAATTTAAGCTCAATAACAAATTATATCTTTAATGGGCTCATTTATCATTTAGAATCGATAACAAACAGATGAACACTTACTAATACAGACTAAAACAGTCCAAATGAAAGCCCATCCGATTTCCGACGAACTAAGCCTAACCGAATTCAGAATAAATGAAGTGACACGTGCCGGCTTAACAAAGCTCGAATTAGTGAGCTGGAACCTGAGGTGGAGCCCTCGGGAATGAACAAACTCAACTTTATATATAAAGAGATTCTAAGTCGTAGGGAATATTATTCATAGAAAGAGTATACATTATTCGAATGATGATGAGAAAACCATTCGACCCGTACGGGCTGGGTTTTACGAGACATTTAGCAACATATTATGGGATTTTACCTTATTCATATAATAAAGTTGAAGGCCCAATAAATAGATCCGACCGGACCCGACCCAAAACACATGTAAACCTCCTCCCGAGTCTTAAAACCTTGATAGTCGCCGTTTTACTTCTTCGTCTTCTTCACCGCCGCTCCTCTGACCGGTTAGTTTTCTTATTCTCTTAAGGGAGCACAATAGGATCTACTCTTGTTATATGCTGAGATTCTGATTTTGAGTATTTTTGGTGTTTCGATTAGATTGCATTTTACTCTAGATTGAGAAACTCGATTTGGGTGTTGTAGATGAGCATTTAGGGTCTCTTCAATTGAATCAAAGGATATGGCTGCTTCACTCTCAAAAAGAGTTCTTCGCACTTTTGGATCTTTCACAGCCTTAGGACGCAGCAACGCGAGTATTATCTCAGTCTCTAAGCTCGTAAAGAATGTACCTTTTCGTTTGCCTTTGTTCTCTAATTGCTTATCTGTCTCTTTTGGAACAGCGAATGCATCTGGAAATGGTTTAAGCTCTCGTTATAGTGATCTCAAGGTTGGTGTTTACATCACTCCCATTGCATATAACCACCTAGTTTTCACTATTCTTGAGATGTTGATTTCATTTTTTTTTTTTTTTTGTTATCTATCAAATGCAGTGTGGAATGGGTTTACTTTCAAACCGAAAGCTCTCCACTTCTATTTTGACACCTGATGATTCATTTCCTCATGATTTACTTTCCCAAAAGACAGTCATTACACCAGACCGAACCATAGGTATGAATCAAGGAAGTAGTTAACATTCATCGAACCATATGTTGGATATATGGACATACTATTGCTACAAACTGGTCTTACAGGGTATGAGATTACTCTCATTTCAGAAAGGAGTATGCTTTAGCTTTTTGTTTAAAGCAGTATGCTTTAGCTTATGATGTATTAAAGTGACGGAGAGTTTGGTTACCGGTGCTGTGCTTGTGTTAGGCTTTGTATGTTCTCATTTCTTGTGATTGCGCTTGAGCCCTGATCAAAATCTACTGAACAATGATGTTTTCTTTATTGCTGGTCTCGTTTCATTATTCTGTACAAGTTTTCACTGGTTGGTAATGTATTTGATACTTTCCGTAGGACAATATCAAGACTTGGTCATTCCCGTGACTAATTTTCAGAACGAAGACAGGGGTTTCATGGTTTTAGCTGGTGATGTCTTTGATGTTCCTGTAAGGAAAGATATCATTCACCACGTCGTCAGATGGCAGCTTGCCAAACGTCAGCAGGTATTACTCTAATTGATTATCTCATTTAAACAATCAATAAGTCTGACGCATTTTGGTGGATGTTCAGGGAACTCACTCGACCAAAACAATAAGTGAGGTTAGCGGAACTGGTAGAAAGCCATGGAACCAGAAGGGTACAGGTCGGGCTAGACATGGTACACTTCGTGGCCCTCAGGTAAACATCATACTTGAGCTTTCTTCTCACCAAACCGCAGTTCTTTTCTGATGAAGTTTATTGAAACCGCTAGTTCCGAGGTGGTTGTGTGATGCATGGGCCCAGACCAAGAAGCCATGCGATAAAGATGAATAAGCAGGTTCGAAGACTTGGTCTGAAGATAGCACTCACAGCTAGAGCTGCAGAAGGAAAAGTCAGCTTCTTTCTCTTCTCCTTAAGTGCCCGTGTTATTACTAGTCTGCTTTGTATTTGCTGAATGTTTTGTGAAAACTATGCAGCTCCTTGTGTTTGATGATTTGGCATTGCCAACGCACAAGACAAAGAACATTGTAAACTATTACAATCAAATGGAGACCACGAAGAAAGTGCTCGTTGTAGAAGGCGGTCCTATCGATGAGAAGCTGAAGCTAGCCACCCAAAACCTCCACTATGTTAACATACTTCCATCAATAGTAAGTCGCATACTCGACCCTGTGTCAAACTTTGCAGTTACGTGATAAACCGGTTTACGAATATTGAATCTTGTTTGTGTAATGCTTTGCAGGGGCTTAACGTTTACAGCATTTTGCTCCACGACACGCTTGTGATGTCCCGTGATGCTGTGAATAAGATCGTTGAGCGTATGCACACTCCCATCAACCGTTAAAGAGACAACAATGTCTTCAAATAGTATTCCCAATAAGACGGTTGCAAGAAATTCCGCTTGTAGTTTCTGTACCGGCAATTCATAGTCAGTTATGTATTGGTATTTTGGTTCATGTCTTGACCGGTTCGTTATTTGTTAGCTTTTCGGTCTGGTTTTGCAAATCTCGAATGCCAAAAGATTTGAGTTATACTCTCTCTTTTTTTGTGCACCTGAGTTGTACTATTTATCTTTTTTCTAGACATTCTATCATTTTTGTTGACCGTTTGAAATATTTATTAGGTTTTAAATTTTTTTAAAATGATTTTGAAGTCGACAAAAAGTGATTTTGATATAAACATTGCATGATTAGTTGGACCGTAAAAATTAGACTATAGAATTTAGTTCGTAAAATTTCTGATGTAGTTGTATGCAATAAAAATTAAATGAAAAAAAATAATTTTTTTATTAATATATTTTATTTTTAGAAAACAAGACTACTACAGCATACTAATTCTATGAAGCAAATGTGACTTATTATTCATCTAAAAATCAGTTTGATTCTTCAAAATGTACAAACGATTCCGCATTTTAAACCATTTCAACTAAAATGGGCAGACAATCACTAAGAAGAAAAGAAATTTGATGCCCCTAAATAGAAAATAATCAGCTGTTGTCGCTTCAATTTATTTTAACCATCACAACAGATAATATCATAATCACAAATGCACTACACTTCTTTTCCATTACATGAAGATCAGACTATTACAAAATGATCAAAGTGACAATCTCAACTCCAAATCTAACTCTTGACTGTCACTTGATCCCGAGTTTTGGTTTCCGCATCCCAACGACTTACTTCGCCTTGTAAAACTTGGTTCCTATTTCAAGACCAAAAATAAAAATTGATTAGATCACACCAATATAAAAATGAAAAAATTGGCAAATTAGGCAAATTGCAAGTTTGATATTAGGGAGTTGGGCGACCTCGCGTTTAAATCAGAAGATTGGACGAATCGCCTTTTCCAGACTTGTGAAATGTCGACAGAGGGCGCGCGTGGTTCTTGATATTACGACCGTGCCACCTCTTGATTTTTTATTTAAAAATCAAAAAAAGACCTAATAAAAGAATAAAAAAGAAGGAAATTAGAAAAACCAAAACATCCCTTATATCAAAATATACCAGAACCACCTCTAAACAGCTGCAATTGAGAACCAAACATAAGAAGAATCCCACATAAGAACCACTCTCGACTGTACCCAGATCGGCATGGTATCCCCCTCCAGCGTAACGCCCTCCAGGAGGGTGACTCGTAGTCAATGCGCCAGTGATAGAGAAGCAAATCCCAAGAAAATTCCCCGACTAGGCAAAACTGCGTCTCGTTATGCAGGTATCTCCTTTCGCTAAGCTTCGCTGTGAAATTCTTTGGAAAAAGTTTTTAAAAATAAAGCGTTGGGTAAATGTCTGGATTTGGTCATTGTATTTCAGTATCTAGCACGGAGTCCGAACTAGAGGAA
>NW_013617476.1:0-658 GCF_000695525.1 Brassica oleracea var. oleracea | reverse complement strand
ACCACCTCAACCTTCTGATCCTTCTAAAATGGATAAATCCCTTTCGGTCATGCGCCTTCGTTTGAAACAGCAGTCAACAGCGTGTTATGGGTTCCATCTGGCGCTGTAACTTTTTGCTTTTAAATCTATCCCCTCATTGCTTGAGAAAATTCCCGAACCTAATAAAACCACTTCTTTCTTGCAAGAACCAGAAGGATGCGACTCAACAAATGCACTTCTGAATTTTGAAGACATACTTCTGGTGGAAACCCAAACTGAGGTACAATGCTGCTGTCTATCTTATTTGCAAAACAGAAGTGAAGACGCTCAAGCTTTGTGTACTTATGAATGTTTGTGTTCTTTGTTTGAGGTTATTGTTACGTATTCAATCCCAGATGAAGGTGGGGATCCAAAGTGGAAGAAAGAAGTAATCGATCCCCAAATAGATAACTTAGTTCGTCGAATGCGGGAAGGGCACGAGTTCAAAGCAACAGACTTTAGAGGAGGTGATTCATCCCTTCCACCTCTGAAGCCAGCCGAAAAGGCTGAAGGTGTTGGTGTCAAAAAGAAGTATCAAAAGCCGTATAGGCGGTTTGGGAAAGCATGTGATGAACCTGGAAGTTCGACTCAGCCGCCTCAGCGTCCTATTCGACCTCGTCGTGGGATATGTAAACAGGCT
>NW_013617475.1:69460-70524 GCF_000695525.1 Brassica oleracea var. oleracea | reverse complement strand
AAGGGTTACTATGAAGAAAGGAGCTGGGAAGATCTGAAAGATCTAGCCCGCAAGTCTTAGGATGATCTTGGATGGTCTTGGGATCAATACAACCGAGGATCCAAAAGACCAAAAGGGCGAGAAGCACCAGTTCAAAATGAAGCTGAAGACACATCCCATGCTGATCATGAAGGGGGAAACAAGTCTGATACAGCTCATGAGAATGAAGGGAGCTCAAGTCCTGATCAACAAGTGATGCACAATGGAGATGCAACTGAAGAAAGAAGAGATCAGATGGAGGTACAACCTGAAGAAGGGGAAGAGGTACTGAATGAAGCGGCTATAGAACCTGAGGTGGTCAGTGAGCCACTTATGGAGATAGTGCTATTAAGAAGAAGTACGAGAGTAAGGAAGGATCCATCTAACTGGACCAATACCAGAGTCTACTACAATGCTCAAGCCGTTGCACATCCCAGTCAAGCTGTCTGTTCATTTGCCGAGTTCCCAAACAAGCATTGTGCTTTTATGATGAGTTTAGATACAAGCTACATACCAAGGACCTATGAGGAGGCAATGAAAGATAAAGAGTGGAGAGACTCAGTTGCGGATGAGGCTGATGCTATGATTAAGAATGGAACCTGGTATGAGAGTGAGCTGCCTAAAGGGAAGAAGGCAGTATCATGTAAATGGATATTTACAATCAAGTATCTACCTGATGGGAAAATTGATAGGAAGAAGACAAGACTTGTGGCTAGAGGATTTACTCAAACCTATGGGGAAGATTACATTGATGCTTTTGCACCAATGGCTAAGCTTCACACCATCAGGATCATTTTGTCCACTGCCACCAACCTTGGATGGGACTTATGGCAGATGAATGTGAAGAATGCATTTCTTTAAGGAGAACTTGAAGATGAAGTATATATGCATCCTCCTACGGGTCTTGAGAGTATGGCTAAACCAGGAAACATTTTAAGACTCAAGAAAGCCATCTATGGACTGAAGCAGTCTCCTAGAGCCTGGTATCACAAGCTAAGCACAACCTTGAATGGTAGAGGCTTCCGGAAGTCTGAATTGGATCATAC
>NW_013617475.1:65299-69035 GCF_000695525.1 Brassica oleracea var. oleracea | reverse complement strand
GGAGAGATGAAATACTTTCTTGGAATTGAGATTTGTAGATCCAAGGAAGGATTATTCATGTCTCAAAGGAAATATACACTTGATCTTTTGAAAGATGCAGGAAAACTTGGAGGACAAATGGCCAAGATGCCAATGGAGGATGGGTACAAAGTACCAAGAGAGGGGGAGCTTGAAGATAGCAAGCTGTTTCATGATCCTAAGCTTTATAGAAAGCTAGTGGCTAAGGTAATCTATCTAACAATCACACGGCCTGATATCTGCTTTGCTGTGAATCAGGTGAGTCAACACATGCAAGCTCCAAAAGATCATCATTGGAGGATGGTGGATAGGGTACTAAGCTACCTCAACGGATCACCAGGCCAAGGAGTATGGATGGGATGCAATGGGAGCACAGAAGTGGTTGGCTACTGTGATGTAGATTGGGCTGGAGATAGAGCTGACAGAAGATCTAGAACCGGCTACTGCACCTTCATTGGAGGGAACCTCGTGACTTGGAAGAGCAAGAAGCAAAAGGTGGTCTCTTGCTCTAGTGCAGAAGCTGAGTATAGAGCCATTTTGAAGCTCACCAACGAGTTAGTATGGATCAACGGGATCTTGAAGCACATTGAGATTGAGCAAGCTACACCAATGACAATGCATTGTGATAACCAAGCAGCAATTCACATTCCCTCCAACTCAGTCTTCCATGAGAGAACCAAGCACATTGAGGTGGATTGTCACAAGGTGAGGCAGATGATAATCTTGGGGGTGATCTTGCCATGCTACACAAGGAGTAAAGATCATTTGGCTGATGTGTTTACTAAAGCCGCAAGGATGAAGATAATGGAGTTCATTTACATCAGATTGAGGCGCATTGATCTCTCAGCCAAGAGCTGATCCCCTTTGCCATGAGGTCTTTACTCTTTTTCCCTCATCAAGGTTTTGTCCCAATGGGTTTTCCTTGGTGAGGTTTTTAATGAGGAAGGTCTCATGGTTTCTAAGCTTAGGCTTTCACAAAGCTAAGCTTGAGGGGGAGTGTTGAAATGAGTTGAGTATATGTGTGAAGCAAGTGAGGAGTTGAGGCTAAGGAGATGAGTTGAAGCATGGGAATGTTTGGGTGAGGTTCTACATCAGCCAGTCCGTACTGTCCGTACATGGCCGTACCATCCGTACACATATGGATGGGTAAAACCTTGACAAGGGTAAAAGAGTTACACGGTTAACTTATGAGAAGGGAAGAAGCTTTACCTTGATGGATCAGACCGTTGGAAGATAAGGAAGAGCGCGGCTTGACAGGCTGGAACAGCTGGAAAGGCAAGAGCATCTTGGTCCAAGATGCTAGATGCTCCGCGCTGTGGAGAAGCAAATTGGCCGGTCCAAATGAGCTTATCCTTCTCATATTGACTTCACATGCTTTAGCTTCCTTTTGAATCCGAAAACCCTTATGTTCTCACACTATATATTGTAACTCATGTCCTTAATGAAAGATTACACAGTTCTGAGTTTATCTCTCTAAGTTCATACTCTCTTAATCATGATTCTACTCTAATCTCTTCATAATCTCTCATTCTGTTCCTTAATCTTCTCTAAATCATTTCATTCTCTTAATCTTATATGAAGAAGTTATCCCACTTTCAAATCAGGTGATCCCAGTTTTCCTGTTTGGGAATATGACTACTTCTTCGCCATTATAATCAAACCAGGATGAATCGGGATCTGAGAAGCTGTATTTGGATACATAAAGTAGTGGAGAATTACAAGGAAGTTTAATAAATCTCATAGGAGTTAGGATGAAGAAGTTATCCCACTTTCAAATCAGGTGATCCCAGTTTTCCTATTTGGGAATATGAGTACTTCTTTGTCATTCTAATCAAACCAGGATGAATCGTGATGTGAAATGTTGTCTTTGGATACATAAAGAAGTTGAGAATCACCAGGAAGTTGAATAAATCTCATAGGAGTTAGGATGAAGAAGTTATCCCACTTTCAAATCAGGTGATCCCAGTTTTCCTATTTGGGAATATGACTACTTCTTTGTCATTCTAATCAAACCAGGATGAATCGTGATGTGAAATGTTGTCTTTGGATACATAAAGAAGTTGAGAATCACCAGGAAGTTGAATAAATCTCATAGGAGTTAGGATGAAGAAGTTATCCCACTTTCAAATCAGGTGATCCCAGTTTTCCTATTTGGGAATATGACTACTTCTTTGTCATTCTAATCAAACCAGGATGAATCGTGATGTGAAATGTTGTCTTTGGATACATAAAGAAGTTGAGAATCACCAGGAAGTTGAATAAATCTCATAGGAGTTAGGATGAAGAAGTTATCCCACTTTCAAATCAGGTGATCCCAGTTTTTCTGTTTAGGAATATGACAACTTCTTTGTCATTCTAATCAAACCAGGATGAATTACGATGTGAGAAGCTGTATTTGGATACATAAAGTAGTGTAGAATCACCAGGAAGTTGAATAAATCTCATAGGAGTTAGGATGAAGAAGTTATCCCACTTTCAAATCAGTGTTGTACGGAGTCAACAATTGAAGAGGAAGACTTGATGATAGGCTGAAGGTTTAGAGAAGTATAGAGTAATGGAGAGGATTTGAGGTTGGGTCATCCGTACAAGGAGAGCCGTACCAGGCCGTACCATTTAGGGCAATGAAATAAGTTGAGTCGACCACAAGTTACCCCGGTGGAGTTAACTTAGAGTTTCACACGTCTTACTCATGTCCCTGCATCAGACCGTTGAAGGGAGAAGGCAGGCACATCCAGGCTGTCACTGTCATGTCCCCGATTCTGGATAGGATCGTCCGGATGGACTGCGGTGCGTGGAAATGCACCAGTATGGTCATATGGCCCAAAGACAAGCGTGTCATAGCCTGGAAGTAAGGTTAAGGGCATCAGGAAGCTAAGGCATAACTAATCCAAGAAGGAGACAAGCTCAAAAGAGCTGGACACAGTGTATAACCGCTGGGCGATGCGGTAAGCAAGCTCAACCAGCTAGGTGAAGTGTAGTGCAGCTCAGTGTAGCTCACTGAAGAGTGTGTCAGCTCCCTGAGCTAGATGGACTAGCTCACTCAGCTGGGGCAGCTGGGTATCAGCTCGACTCAGCTGGACTGAGTGTTCAAGTCGTGGGCAGTTGGGCCGGGATCGGGTCTTACAAGTTGGTATCAGAGCATGCTTGATCCTGTTACGGACAGTGCTCAAAGATGTTGAGTTCCAAACCGAAATTATTTCTGAAAACTGAGATGACTTGGAACCTTAGTTGTGGTGAGCCAAGTGAGAGTTGAGGTAAGTTTGGGTTTCATGCTTGTGAACGGGAAGTTCCAAGATGAGCTGGCGTTAGCCAAGATACACTCTTCCACGGCAAGACCCTGAAAACATAAAGGTCAGTTTATCTAGTTATTTGGGAATAATGGACGGATTGGATGATGGACGCAATGCAAGATCTTTGTACGGACGACCTGGACAAGGGAAGTAACATGGACCAGAGAGTGGCTTAGGTTGAAAGAAACGTGCAGCACTCTCTTGGAGGTAAATGTTATCACTTGGTTGCCGTTCAAAACAAGTGAGCATATGCAATGTTCATGTTAGTCTAAGGGAGACGCTACATGGCTAGTACATGAGTGGGCTTGTGATCAGATGGATCAGCTTGGACTCAGTGTAAGTCAAGGTAGGATTCCTTAAGATTGAATGAATGGACTGGATCAATTCCAAGAGGAATTGGAAACAAAATGTTAAGTATCTTAGTATGA
>NW_013617475.1:56334-63440 GCF_000695525.1 Brassica oleracea var. oleracea | reverse complement strand
CTAATCCAAGAAGGAGACAAGCTCAAAGGAGCTGGACACAGTGTATAACAGCTGGGCGATGCGGTAAGCAAGCTCAACCAGCTAGGTGAAGTGTAGTGCAGTTCAGTGTAGCTCACTGAAGAGTGTGTCAGCTCCCTGAGCTAGATGGACTAGCACACTCAGCTGGGGCAGCTGGGGATCAGCTCAACTCAGCTGGACTGAGTGTTCAAGTCATGGGCAGTTGGGCCGGGATCGGGTCTTACAAGTTGGTAGTCTTGAGCTAGGATCTGAGTTAGCCCTCGCCAATGGGCGATATTTTAAATAAAGGGCAAAATTTTTAGAGGTTCGGTCTGGGTATGGACTGAGCGACGTGAGGCATCGACCGCGGCCTAGTCGGCCGGGATCGGGTCTTACAGTCACTAGCTGTAAAGTAAAAGCTACTTTAGCAAAAGACCAAAGCGTGTGAAGCACCTTAGCCGCTCAATTCAAACCAGACGCTCCTCACCTGTTGACTCCACATGCTTTTCATTTAACCTAGCTACCCTTGTTATGTCTTAGCCTCCTATATATTTTAACCTTGTTCATTAATGAAAAACATACTTTGAGTCTCTCTTTACAATACTCTCGCTGTTCATCATGATTCTAGTCTAAATCATACTCAATTCCATTCATTCCCTTTATACTCTTACATTTCCATTCCTAATACTCAAAACTCATATGGTATCAGAGCCAGGTTGCTAGTTCTTGAGGATTCTCATTTGTGTGTTCTTCAGCTTCAGTTTGAGATCTATACAGTTCTGTTTGAATCGATTCAAGAAAACGCATGATGGAAGCAAGCATCAACAAGAAGATGTCCGTTCCGGTTACTTTGAAAGGGGGAGGAAACTACCTCCTGTGGTCAAGGCTGGTGAAGACAGCCGTTGGGAGCAAGGGTTTGTGGAGTCACGTCATGGATGGAACTCCTAAACCAGTTGCTAAAGAGGGAGAAGGTGGGCAGGAGCTTGTGGTGGCGGATCAAGAGAAGTGGGAGCAAGACGATCTGTTGGTTCTATCAGTTCTTCATGGCTCCCTTGAAGCTTCAATCTTGAAAGCCTACAGCTATGAGATTTACAGACTCTCAGGCTGTATAAGTGTTGAACAAACTCACAAGGGCTAGAGAGAACTTGAAATGGTGAAGAGAGACTAATGGAGGTAAGATTTAGTGAATGGAAGTATAAGAGTGATTATGGGAGAATGAGTGAGAATAAGGGACTGAGAGTATGAGATTAAGTAACCAGAATAGAGTAACCAAGAGAATAGAGATTGGGAGATTCAAAGTAACCAAAGACTATGAAGGAGAAGGGGAAATCCCCCTTACTCTCTTAGAGTGTTTACAATTCGCCCATAAAGGGTCATTAAATAGAAAACAGGTTGCAAACTCATGAAACCGTAAGCTAAGGATAAGGAATGGACAGTGGAGATAGTCTGGTTTGAAATGGACGTTCTGGATCCGGTCTTGGGGTGTTTGTAGCTGGTTGTATGCTCCTGATTGGATGTGGAAATGCTTGGCAAGAAATACTCCACACTGCCTTATGTATCTGTCCATATCTTTGTCCAGATACATAGTCAGCTTTTGTCTATTTCTTTACAGCAATATCCAGCCTGTCTTGGACTATCATAAGCCAATCAGAACCGTGTGCCAGCTCCCTTAGATTCCCATTGCACACAGCATCTTCTTGATGCTCTTTTGATACTCTTGCTAAGCCCGGACCTTGTACATGCTCCAAGGGGTGTACGGACATCAGAGGACCCGTACACTTGTGCCCTATTATTGCACAAACACCAAATGACTCCAAATGGTCGAGATAAAGTATTTTGGGTCGTCCTCGTCTGTACCGGTCCGTACGGCCGTCTGTACGGACGATCCTAACTTTGCACCATCGACCATTTCCTCCCAAACTTCTCCAATGTCCTCTACAGATCAGTCTAAGTCCCTCCTGGACTTAACTTCACAAGATAGATACTCCAGGGCACTCCTGAAGCTTGATTGAACTCTTCTGGACATCTTCTAGAGCTTGCCCTATTAATCTACAAGCTCTATATCCTCTTCAGTTCAACACTCCCCCTCAAGCTTGACTATAGGAGATCCTAAGTCAAGCTTGGAACTCTGAAGAGTCTCCCTCATTAAAAACCTTACAAATAAAACACATTGGGACAAAACCCTGCAAGGGAAAAAGAGTAGAGATCTCCAAAGCCTAGGGATTGGCCAGTGAGTTCTTGTGCCTTAGAACTAGTGTGGTTGGACACAAGAAGCTCTGGATCACGGCCTAAACAGGTGCAGCAACTCTCCAAGACTTTGCGCACACACACAACTCAACTTCACCTCTTCATGGAATCAGATTGAGACTCCCTCTCTCAACAAGCTTCATAGCCTTCTTAGAAATCCAAGTATGCCACCAGTTCATCTTCAAAACACCCGTGAGGCTGAGTACATCTTCAAACTAGGCTTGCCCTCTTCATAGACCTGATTTGAATCTCCCCCTCTCAACCGACTTCACAGCCATCTTAGAGAAGCTAGGAAACTACCATGAACATCTTTAGTAAGGCTCAAGCAATGGTACCTGATACATTATCCCAAAGGTGCATCAGTACTTATCAAGAAACTAAGATTGCATCACATCACTGCATCAGATTTCAATCACATATTTTAAGTATCATCTCAAGCATAAACACAGACATGATGAATAAATTGAATTGACATGAGTTTAAGATACTTCCCTATTGTTTAGGTGAGGAGTGTTCTATGAACATTTGAATCCTTCACTTATACAAGTTCCTTTGTATAAGCTCATCTTATGGACAGATTTGAAATTTCCCAAACAGCTTGACTCTTCACTAGATTGTTCTTCAAGTAGTCTCTGACCATACCCAGCTACACAGCTTGACTCTCCACTTGAATCTCCCTCAAGTAGTCTCTGAAGGTATCACTTCTTTCTCCTTGGAGTTGCTTATCAAGATAACAAGTACCTGATACAATGTGAACACAATGCCTCAGTTCTTTAAGAAATAAATTTATCATTTCAAGCAACATGATAGATCAGTCTTTATAACATGATATCATTGCATCATTTTCGTGGCAACATCATCAACATCAGCTTCTTCTTCCTCTAATGAAGCTTTGTAGAAGACTGACCATGGATCATATGCATTAAGACTCCTCCTCAAACTTAGAACCGAGACTAGAAGGAGCTAAGCTTGTGATGATCCTATGCATCTCCATGGTCTTATAACTATCATCTTTCATGATAGCTTCCTTCTTGTGACTGCACTCTCTTCCTTAACCAGGAACTAGGGTGTTTGAATCACCATAGAGAGACTCACAAGACATACATCTCTCATTGCATAATTACCCGTGCTACACTTCCTATAGACTAAGGACTAGACATGTCCAATGGTATTATGCAATGGCCATCTCTCATTGCATAATCAATCACACTACAGTTCCTGTAGGTTATGGACTAACATGTCCTAGTGATGATATGCAATGGCACAAGACCTTTGTCTTTACACTTTGATTTGGCTTGTCACTGTATCACTTCTTCGTGTACCTAACATCACCACAACTCAATGCAAGATCAGTTCATCCCATTGGGATCAAACCAAAATCATCCATCCTGTTTGATCACCAATGCCACAACAATATATAAAACTTGAAAACAAGCCAATCAATCAAGGCAAGAACAACCAGATTTCAATCTCTAAAATGGCAATGTAAGCTCAAAACAATACACTGACATTCTAGGTTCACATCAACACATGTGCAATTTAAGCATGTTTTCTAAAGGCAATGCATGCTTGCATCAATACATTTGCAGTTTATGCTCAGTTTTAAATACATCAATATATGAATGCACAGTCTTAAAGCATTAGCTATATGAATGTAACAGGTTCAATGATGCAAGCAACTTAGTCAATTTCTAATTGATGCAAGAACATTCACTGATGGATTAAACATAGGCATTAGCATCAGACAACAATAGGATTGAACATAGACAGAATGAGACATGCTTATGTATGCAAAACAGCTTATCAATCATGATGCAAGCAGTAGAGACAATCTACTCAATTCTACAACACACTAGTGATTCTGGGATAGATGCAACACATTAGGACTATAGACACTGAAATGTAACACAGATTAACCATTATCAGGATACAAGCAGCTTATGCATCTTTAGTAAATGCAACACATGACATCAAAAGTGTAAAAGGAAAGATTAGCTATGGTATTAGCATAAGGCAATGCAACAAGTGATTCAAGATAATAGATCATGGGACAATATCTAGCAAATTTCACAGAAACCACATGACTAAAGTAAGTGTTGAAATGAGTTGATCAGTATATGAGAAGATGTTCTAAGGAGTTGAGGATGTGATAGTGTGAAGACAAAGGGAAGGAAGGTTAGGGATAGACCAGGCCGTACAGAGGCCGTACTGACCGTACCATCCGTACTGTCCAGGTCGATCCACAACTCGACCAAGAGAGGAGTTACCCGAGTGAAAGGATTAAACGGCCAAAGGGGTTTTACCTTAGGAGTGATGACCGTTTGGATGGATAGAGTGACTGAGCCTTATCCACACAGGCTGGAACAGGCTGTAAAGGCAAAAGGAACCTGGTCCAAGATGCAAAAAACGTGTGACAGCTCTCATTGGATCAATTTTGAATTAAAGCAACCTTATCCTTGACTTCACATGCTTAGTCTCTCTAAAACCCTTGTATCTGCTCTTATATATTGTAAACTCTGTCTTGATTAATAGATAACACGAGTTCATCATATTCTCTCTCTTGTTCATCATGTTTATCCTTTACATTTCATAAACAATCTCACATTTCCATAATCTTTCCATAATCTCTCTTTAATCTCTCTTGAATCTCTTTAAATCTCTCAATACCTATTCTACTCTCTAAATTCACATGGTATCAGAGCCAGGTTGGCTTTGGTATTGAGATTTCGAGTGTTCTTCAGCTTCAGTCCAAACCCATTTTCATTTTCTCTTTCGGATCTAATTAAACAAGATGGAGGGAAACTACAAGGTCATTACGGTTCCTGTTGCTTTGAAGGGTAGTGGAAACTACCTGTTGTGGTCTACGCTCGTGAAGACAGCCATTGGGAGGCTAGGGTTATTGAGTCACATCACGGATGAGGCACCTAAACCAGTGGCCAAAGTAGGAGAAGGAGGTGAAGGTGATGGAGATCAAGTTGCTGCTGCCGAGAAGAAATGGATTCAAGAAGACTTGATGGTGCTTTCAGTACTACAAGGATCCCTTAAAGTCCATCTCCTAGATGCCTACAGCTACTGTGAGACTCCTAAACACCTGTGGGAAACCCTCTTGAAGACGTTTGGGAACACTACCAACCTAAGCCGGGTGTTTGAGCTCAAGAGAGCCATCAACAACCTTGCGCAAGAAGAGGAGGAGTTCTCTAAACACTTGGGAAAGTAAAGGTCACTCTTGTCTGAGCTAGAGACCTTGAGGCCAAGCACCATTGATCAAGAGACGCTCATGGAGAGGCGGGAACAAGATCAAGTGTTTGGTTTGATGCTGACGTTGAATCCAGCCTTTGGTGATGTGATTAAGCATATCCTAAGGTCTCCAAAGCTTCAATCTATGGAGGAAGTGTGTGTACAGCTTCAAAAGGAGGAAGGGACCCTCGGCTTGTTTGGGGGAAAAGGAGATGTGGCTCTATCCAACATGGCTGAGGCAATCCAAGCAAACAAAGCTGCTTACCGTGGAGAGGAAAGGAAGTTCAGTGGCAACTGTGATCATTGCAAGAAGCCGGGGCATAAGAGGAGTCAGTGCTGGATCCTCCACCCTCATTTGAAGCCGGCCAAGTTCAACAAGGAGAGGGAGGGAAGAGCTCACCTTTCTGCAGAGACAAGTGAAGCCGGCGCATCAGGAGCAGGTTCATCTGGTCATGCAGGTGAAAGTGGAGGTAGAGCCGTAGCCCCTCACCACCAAGGAGCAGGGAAGAACATGGAGCATGAGGTGATTAGGAAGTCTGACATTGATGTCCTGATCAAAGCTCTCAAAGAGTCTGGTAACACACTCGGAAACACTCTTGGTTATTCTTATGTTGCTCATGTGTTACCTAGAACTTATGATAAGTTGCTAGAGAACCTAGAGAACATGAGGATTGAATTTGACTCATATAAGACCTTTGCTGCTGATAGAATGCCTAGAAATGAATCCACATTGCTTGATCTCATTAATAAATTGAAATTGGTAAGTGAACCACCTAGAAATCACATTGCTCAAGGAATAAAACCTTTGATTATTGATTCAGGTGCTTCACATCATATGATTAGTGATGGTAGTCCTATAAAGAATATAGAACCTGCTCATGGACATGTAATGATTGCAAATGGTGATAGAATTCCTATTAGAGGTGTAGGAGACTTGAAACTGTTTAATAAGGATTCTAAAGCCTTATACATGCCTGAGTCTACTTCTAATCTATTATCTGTTAAGAGATGTACCAATGATCTTCAATGCAATGTTATTTTCAGTCCGAATGATGTGAAATTCAGGATATTGAAAGCAGTAAGTTGATTGGACAAGGAGTAACCAAAGGAGACCTTTATTTACTTGAAGACATTTCCCTTATTTCTAGTTCTAGTTGCTTGTTGAGTTCTGTTTTAAGTAGAGGTGCATTATGGCATTTATACACTTTTGATCCACATGTTAGAGCCTTGAGCTTAATGTTACCAGGTGTCATGTTTAAAAATAATGATTGTGAAGCTTGTATTTTGGGAAAACATATGAGAGATTACAAGCTATAAAGAGATTACAATCATGTCTATGTTCAATGTATTCAACTTAGACCTATAAGCATGTGAAGTCAATAGAAATACTAGACTGAGATGCTTCACATGTTTGGACAGGCTGTCACTTGCTGTAAAGGTGCTTATCCTTTCCAGCCAAGAGAGACCTTATCCTTGACACTCCTTGGACGAATTTCTTCTCTTTTCTTCACCAAGTTAACTTCTCATCCCATCAGGTAACTTCCCAAGTAGTTACTGTGGGTAAACTAAAGTTACCACAGTAAAACTCTAAAGTTACTGTCTCAGCCTCAACACTCTATTGAACC
>NW_013617475.1:55932-56254 GCF_000695525.1 Brassica oleracea var. oleracea | reverse complement strand
TGTTGAACTGAATGTTGAACTGAAGAGAAGATGGAGCTTGGACAATGATAGGGCAAGCTCTAGAATGTTAACTTGAAGAATAGAAATGGAGTGAAAGGAGAAGTATGGAGTAGTTTGGGTCTAGTGCAAGGAAAGGGCAAGTCTTACAGAGATTGTCTGTCAAGCTTCAGGAGGGTCTTAAGAAGTCAAGAAGTGATCTTATGGCTGTGGAAGATTGGGTTTAAGTCCAGGAGGGACTTAGACACCATTTGGAGAATATTTGGTTCAGACAGTAACTCCAAAGTTACTATGGTAACTTTGGAGAGTTACCACAGTAAGAGAA
>NW_013617475.1:55685-55855 GCF_000695525.1 Brassica oleracea var. oleracea | reverse complement strand
GAGAGTCCCTTGCTGTAAAGTAAAAGCAAAAGGAGACCATGTATCTAGCAAAAGAAGTGGGCAGATTCATGGGAGCCTTTAGCTAGCCAATAAGGAGCCAGCCTTCCCTTGACCAGATTCAAATGGACCAATTATCCATCAGGAAGAGCACAGCCACGACCAAGACCATA
>NW_013617475.1:53665-55538 GCF_000695525.1 Brassica oleracea var. oleracea | reverse complement strand
TCATGATACTTTGTCTCTCTAAACTCTCTATTCTCTCATTCTGAATCTCTATACACGTTCTCAGACTTGTTACCAATCTCTTAGACACATAAACACTCTTTAGTCTCCCTTCTTCTCAAATCGCTCCCAAGCTCTTTCTCTTTACCCATTTGGGTTTCACACACGCATACAACCTGAGTAATCCTAAAATCTCATATGGTATCAGAGCCAGGTTCATTAGAACTTGGTTCCAGCTTCCGCTAAGCTCAAGACTTACTCCCATGCCCTTTCCAAACCAAGAAGAAGCTTCATGTTCATTTGGCTGTTCAACCTCTTCAAGAAGAAGGTGTGCTCATCAATGGCGTCCAGAAGCTGTCCTTGGTCGTTCTCCACTCTCTCATGGTCGTCCTGAAGAAAGAAGGCCATTGGAAGCATGTCCAAGCCATTCCTATTCAATGTCCAAGAAGAAAGGTGAAAGCTTTCCACTTGTACGGCATGGTGGGTTCAAGAGAAAGGTCCATGAAAGAAGGAGATGTAGGAGTTGACACCAACAGCTCGGATCTTCCCATGTACTAAGGAGTTTCAAGGAACTAACACTAGTTCCTTGGCTGTAAGGAAATCTCTTTCGCTTGTACAAAGCTTGAGTGTATGAACAGGTTGTGATGTTGTGATGTGATTGAAAACCTAAGGATATGTCTAAGATTGCTAAATGAGTATGTTTTAGAATCTGGCCCAGGATGCTTAAAGAGGCTTGTTTGATGATTGAGACTGTTTAAAATGCTTAATCCTAGTTCTAAAATGAAATGACTTGTTAGGATGATAGATTGTATTGTCTTATCCAGCTTGCTTTCATGAATTAGAAACTGATTAAGGTTAAGGCATTGTGACTTGTTGCTGCCTAATATTGAAGCATTAGATTCATGTCTAAATCGCTGAGTAAAGGAGCTTTAAAATTGCCTAAGTAGCTTGTATTGAATCTGTTATGATCTTGCTGGTGCTTAGAGAATAAGCTTGCAAAGAATAGAACTTGATAATGCCTTGTGTCTATCTGTTGCATTGCTTGTGATATTGGGAATTGATTTATTAATCAAGAATTATCATAAGTGATGTTTTGTAATTCTCATAAGTGATGTTTTGTAATTCGCAAGTGAGTAAGGGGGATTTCCCCTCCTCACTCAAGTGAGTAAGGGGGATTTTCTTGATTAATAAATCATCAAGTTTAATTCCCAATATCACAAGCAATGCAACAGATAGACACAAGGCATTATCAAGTTCTATTCTTTGCAAGCTTATTCTCTAAGCACCAGCAAGATCATAACAGATTCAATACAAGCTACTTAGGCAATTTTAAAGCTCCTTTACACAGCGATTTAGACATGAATCTAATGCTTCAATATTAAGCAGCAACAAGTCACAGTGCCTTAACCTTAATCAGTTTCTAATTCATGAAAGCAAGCTGGATAAGACAATAAAATCTATCATCCTAACAAGTTATTTCATTTTAGAACTGGGATTAAGCATTTTAAACAATCTCAATCATCAAACAAGCCTCTTTAAGCATCCTGGGCCAGATTCTAAAACATACTCATTTAGCAATCTTAGACATATCCTTAGGTTTTCAATCACATCACAACATCACAACCTGTTCATACACTCAAGCTTTATACAAGAGAAAGAGATTTCCTTACAGCCAAGGAACTAGTGTTAGTTCCTTGAAACTCCTTAGTACATGGGAAGATCCGAGCTGTTGGTGTCAACTCCTACATCTCCTTCTTTCATGGACCTTTCTCTTGAACCCACCATGCCTAAGACACCTCCTCACTTCATTTTTGAGTCGCCATACCATGTACAAGTGGAAAGCTTTCACCTTTCTTCTTGGACATTGAATTGGAAA
>NW_013617475.1:47940-52637 GCF_000695525.1 Brassica oleracea var. oleracea | reverse complement strand
ATTAAAAACCTCACCAAAGAAAACCCATTGGGATAAAACTTTGATGAGGGAAAAAGAGTGGAGACTCCATGGTTAAGGGCTCAGCTCCTGGGAGTAAGATCAATGAGTCCAAGCCTGGATAGTATGGACTCCATTGTCTTCAATCTCGCTATGATTTTTAGGAATGTAAAGGATTATCTGAGTTTAGAAAGGATTAGAGAAGGAGAATAAGAGATTAAGAGACTACTTAGAGACTAATGGAGAATCATAGTGAAATGAGCAAAGAGAAAGATTGTTTAGAACTATCTGATTTATTATTATGGAGAGATTACATATTTATATGGATCAGCATACAAGGGTTTTGTAATAGTGAAAGCAAATCCTAAAGACTAAGCATGTGTAGTCAAACCAAGAAGGGGCGCGCCTCATTTGAATGAACGGAGGTGAGGCTTTACACGCTTGATGCCAAAGGCATCTTTGCCCAGATGCTCCTTTTCACTTTACAGCTAGCAACGGCTTAAGCCGCGTCCCAACCTTATCCTCTAACGGTCATATCCTAAAGCCTCTTCCTCTTGTAGAGTCATCGGCCACTTTAGGATAGATGTGACCTTTGCCTTTCCTCCCAAGGTACCTAAGTTGTACGGCCTTTGCCCTATCCGTACACTTCTTCTTAACTTCACACAACTACTCCATCTCTTCCTTTGATCTCTCTTCTCATGTAAACCCTTGATTCTTTCACTTAATCATCTCCATAACTTAACACTCCCCCTCAAGCTTAGCTTTGTGAAAGTCTAAGCTTGGACAGCGATGAGATCTTCCTCATTAAAAACCTCACCAAGGAAAAGTCATTGGGACAAAACCTTGATGAGGGAAAAAGAGTAAAGACCTCACAGCCAAAGGGGATCAGCTCCTTCTCTTCCCAAGATCAATGAGGCTCAACCTGATGTGAATGGACTCCATTGTGTTCTGTCTTGCAGCCTTGGTGAACACATCAGCCAACTGATCTTCACTCCTTGTGTAGCATGGCAAGATGACTCCTAAGATGATCATCTGCCTCACCTTGTGGCAATCAACTTCAATGTGCTTGGTTCTCTCATGGAACACCGAGTTGGAGGGAATGTGGATGGCTGCTTGGTTATCACAATGCATTGTGTCATTGGCGTGGCTTGATCAATCTCCAAATGCTTCAAGATGCCTTTGATCCACACCAGCTCGTTAGTAAGCATCAGCATAGCTCTATACTCAGCTTCTGCACTTGAGCAAGATACCACCTTCTGCTTCTTACTCTTCCAAGTAACCAAGTTACCACCAATGAATGTGCAATAGCCTGTGGTTGATCTCCTGTCTGCTCTATCACCAGCCCAATCCGCATCACAGTATCCAACCACTACAGTGCTCCCATTGCAACCCATCCATACTCCTTGATCAGGTGAGCCGTTGAGATACATCAAGATTCTCTCCACCATGCGCCAGTGATGCTCCTTAGGCACTTGCATGTGTTGACTCACCTGATTCACAGCAAAACAAATGTCAGGTCTAGTTATGGTAAGGTAAATCAATTTACCAACTAGTTTTCTATAGAGTTTAGGATCCTGATAAGGTTTGCTGTCTTCAATCTCCCCCTCTCGTGGGACTTTGTAGCCATCCTCCATAGGCATCCTTGCTGTCTTGCCTCCATAAGCACCTGCACCTTTCAAAAGATCAAGTGTATACTTCCTTTGAGACATGAATAAACCTTCCTTGGATCTACATATCTCAATTCCAAGAAAGTATTTCATTTCTCCCAAGTCTTTAATCTCAAACATGGATTTAAGGAACTCCTTGGTTGCTATGATACCTTCCTTATCACTTCCTGTGATAATGATATCATCAACATACACAAGGAGTGCAATCATACCTGAGGGAGTTGTGAGTGTGAAGAGAGTGTGATCTAGTTCAGAATTCTTGAAGCCTCGGCCATTCAATGTAGTACTCAGCTTGTTGTACCAAGCTCTTGGTGATTGCTTTAGTCCATAGATAGCTTTCTTCAGTCTCAACACATTCCCTTTCTTTACTAAGTGTTCCAAGCCTGGAGGTGGATGCATATACACTTCATCCTCAAGTTCACCTTGTAGGAATGCATTCTTTACATCCATTTGCCATAACCCCCATCCAAGATTCACAGCCAAGCTTAATACAATCCTTATTGTATGTAGTTTAGCTACTGGTGCAAAGGTTTCAATGTAATCTTCTCCATAGGTTTGAGTGAAACCCCTTGCAACCAGTCTTGACTTCTTCCTCTCAATTTGCCCATCAGCCTTGTACTTGATTGTGAAGATCCATCTACTTGATACTGCCTTCTTTCCCTTAGGTAGTTCACTCTCATACCATGTATCATTTTTTACCATAGCTCCTGCCTCAGCTCTCACTGATTCCTTCCACTCCTTATCTAACATTGCCTCTTCATAGCTCTTTGGAATATAATTCTTATCCAAGTTCACCATAAAAGCACAATGCTCTTCAGGATATTGAGCAAAGGAACACACGGCCTGAGTAGGATGCTCCACAGCCTGGGCATTGTAGTACACTCTCGTGTTTACCCAGCTAGAAGGATCCTTTCTCAGCCTTGTGCTTCTTCTCAATACTGGCTGATCTTGAACCAGCTCATCTTGAACACTCGGCTCTTGTACTTCAACCTGAGCTTCTACATCTTCTTGTCTTTGGTCACCTTGATTATGAGAGCCTGAGTTACTCTCTTTCCGTTCTGTCCAGTCCGAGTTCTTGAACGTCAGACCGTCCGTCCGTGTAGTCTGAATCCCGGCCTGTATCATCTTGGTATCAGAGCTCAAAGCTCCTACACCTACGGTTGTATCCTATCCTTTTACTTTTGTTATTCAAAAAAAAAAAAAAATTGAACTTGTTCTTGCTGTTCTTGGCGAGTTCAAAACTTGTTTGTTTGCATAACTTTGATCCATTTTTGTGCATCCATCATTCTAGTAACTTGTTTTTGGCATCCATCGATTTTTACTTTCCTTTTTTGATCAAATTTTCATTTAATTGCATTTAATTTTCTTGGCTTGCACTTCAAGATTTTCCATATTTAAAAAAAAAAAAAAAATTGTACTTTCCATTTTTTAAATTTCGATTTTTACTTTCCTTTCTTTTGAATCAGATTTTCATTTAATTGCATTCAATTTGTCTTGGCTTGCACTTCAAGTTTTTCCTATTTAAAAAAAAAAGAAGGAAGTTTTACATTCATTACATGCCTTAGATAAATATTATTTCATTCTCTTTTGTTTCCTTGCAAATCACTTGTTTCTTTTCTTTCTCTGGTCGCAGGAGATATGGGCGACCTAGATGGAGCACCAACACAAGCCGAGATCAATGCTCAGCTGTTAGGCAACCATGCTGAACTCCAAGCCACACTGGCCACGGTGACTGAGCAGCTGGCTCAGATAACAGGGAGAAACCGAGCTAATGCTCCACAGCCAAGGAGGAGAAACCAACCCATTCCAGAAGAGCAACAATCCCAATCCAGTGAGGACAACTCGGACACTGACCGTACCGAACCGGATGAGCCGCGGTACGAACGGGCTGGGCGTGGGAACCGGCGGGAGTATCGGGTCCAAGGCGATGGAAGCCCGATCCGTAGGAGATTCCGAGATGAAGAGGTCGCCTGGCAAGGAGGCAAGGATCTCAAACTTACTCCTCCGACCTTTGCTGGAAAGGTAGAGCCGGACGCTTACATCGAATGGGAGAAGCGCATGGAGTACATCTTTGAGTACTACCACTATACCGAGGCCAAAAAGATCGCCCTAGCCGCAGCACAGCTGACGGACAATGCCCTAACTTGGTGGGACAGGGAAGTAGCCGAGGTTGGCAGGGTCTATAGGATCGAGACTTGGAATGAGATGCGAGCTAAACTCCGAGCAAGGTATATTTCCTCTTACTATCAGCGGGACTTACTAAAACGTTTTCGCAAGTTGTCTCAGGGTACTAGGACCGTGGAGGAATACTTTGAAGAGTTCGAGGCTCTCAAGAACAAGCTCAGGACGCGCGAAACCGAAGAAGTTATGATGGCACAGTTCTTGGAAGGTCTTCAAGACCGCATCGCTCGCAAGGTGGAGAGGCAGACTTACGTCAACTTCAACGATCTCCTCCACTATGCCGTCCTGGCCGAGCAGCACATTAGGAGGAAGAACGCCTCTAGTGCCAGGAACAAGACGCCATGGGCTCCATCCGGATCCAAAGGAGATGAGAAAAACAAGTCCGTTGAAGTGGACAGCCGGTTCAAGAAGAATCAATCTGACCAGTCCAAGCCATGCTCATCCGAACCAGGTAAGGGACCAACTCCAGCCCAAAGAACCCGTGATATTACCTGTTACAAATGTCAGGGAAAGGGGCACTACTCCAGGGACTGTCCGAACAAGCGTGTCATGATCCTTAAGGCAGATGGCGAGTTTGAGTCCCAAGACGAGGTCGATGCAGAGTCGGCTGGATCAGGAGATGAGATAGTGGACTATGATGAGACTGGTGAGCTACTGGTGGTCAGACGAGCTCTCAGTGCCCTCTTTGATCCAGAGACCGTCCAACGAGAGAACATCTTCCATACGAGGTGTAGCGTGGAGGGCAAGGTATGTAGTCCAGTTATTGATGGTGGCGCTTGCACTAATGTGGCCAGCAGGTATTGTTGACAAGTTAGGGCTAGCAAAGTCGCCACACCCCAGGACATACAAGCT
>NW_013617475.1:47124-47906 GCF_000695525.1 Brassica oleracea var. oleracea | reverse complement strand
ACCAGGACCAGGTGAAGTGTGATGTGGTTCCTATGCAAGCCGGACATCTGCTGTTAGGGAGGCCTTGGCAGTTTGACAAGGATACCATTCACCATGGAAGGACTAACACCTACAGTTTCACCCACAACAACAAGAAGCACAGCCTGGCTCCTCTCAGCCCCCAAGAGGTCTACGAAATGCAGAGAGCCATGGACCAGTCTGGGCTGTTTAGTAAAACTAACCTATTAATCTCTTCTAGTAAAGTGATTAAGTCATTACAGCAAGATACACAGGTGCTACTGATTGGTCTTCAAGGAAGGTTGTTTTGCAGGTTTTGAGGCACCAGATTGCCCAGCTCAGATGCATGTGCTAATGGACAAGTACAAGGACGTGTTTCCTGAGGAGATACCAGCCGGCTTACCACCCCTCCGAGGCATTGAGCATCAGATAGACTTTGTACCCGGTGCCCCACTTCCAAACCGAGCCGCGTACCGAGTCAATCCGGAGGAGGCTAAGGAGCTGGAGAGACAGGTCCAAGACCTCATGGACAAGGGGTACATTCGAGAGAGTCTCAGTCCATGTGCAGTTCCCGTCCTCTTGGTGCCTAAGAAGGATGGTACATGGCGTATGTGTGTTGACTGCCGAGCCATCAACAACATCACCATAAAATATCGGTACCCCATTCCTAGACTTGATGATATGTTAGATGAGCTGAGTGGTTCCACAGTGTTCTCCAAGATTGATCTTAGGAGTGGCTACCACCAAGTACAGATGAAGGAGGGTGACGAGTGGAAGACTGCTTT
>NW_013617475.1:42439-45652 GCF_000695525.1 Brassica oleracea var. oleracea | reverse complement strand
ATAGAGGCCAAGACGGCTAAGGTCAAGGCCAAGTATGACCAGAAGAGGAAGGAGGTGCTGTTCGAACCCGGAGACTTGGTGTGGTTACACATGCGGCCCGAGAGGTTTCCAGAAGCCCGGAAGTCCAAACTCTCTCCCCGTGGGACAGGACCATTCCGCATCTTAAAGAAGATCAAGGACAATGCCTATATCCTTGACCTCCCGGCCGAATTTAAATTTTCACATACTTTCAATGTCTCTGATTTGTCTCCTTTCCATGCAGATAGCTTTGACGATTTTGCAGATGATGGTGTTCTGAGGCCAGAACCTCTTCAAGGGGGAGGGAATGATGAGGCCATCCAAGTAGAGGTTCCCATAGTTAGGCGCGGTCCGACTACCCGGAGGGGAACCAGGGCCTTGCGAGAAGGTTTCACCAAGGCTGTCCAACAAATCCTTGATCGAGACGGACAGACTGACCATTGACCAGCTACTGATTGAGCAGATGGTCCAGTTGAAGATTCAAGATCAAGGCGGCACAACGGAGGTTCAGGACGCAGCCGGCCCGATCCAGTTCAGACTCAACTAAGCCGGACGACTTATTTCCACATCCGAGCTTGGGCCAGATTCCATTTCCATTCCATCCACTCCGACTCTTCCTGGTTTTGAGAACTAGCCAACATCAGAAGGAGTAGTATGCTGTTGTACTCTTTTTCCTTATCGGGTTTTGTCACACTGGGTTTTCCCGAAATGTTTTAACGAGGCAACGTGCAAGCATACTATGAATTCTGGTTTAGGCCTTCTCAAACCGACAACCAGTTGTCTGGTTTATTTTTATTTATTTGGTTAAGACTTTGGGCTTTTGTTTCAGCCTCATTTTCGGCCAGCATGTTTTAAGGCCTTTTTATTTTTTTGAGAACCATAAGGGAAAAGCCCTATATAACTCTATGTGGTTGGCGATTTTTGCCTCATGTCTTTTATGAAATAATTTTGCCTTTGCAAACTCAGAAACCCTAAGTCTTTTCCCTGTGAGAAACAGAGAGAGCAGCCGAATCTTATCAAGCTCCAAACCACCAAGCTTGTGGCGATTCTTCACTCCCATCCCATCCATCGATTTGCCTTGAGAGTGATACATCCAGCAAGTCAAATCCCATAGCTATCCACCTCCATCCACTGTTCTTGTTGAGAGAGATACACATCCAGCAACAAGGATCCATCCCCCATATTTCTATCCTTCTCTTATTTTGTTTCAGTTTGCATCATATAGTTCTAGATTTCCATTCAATATAAAAACTCATAAAAAGTCATATTTGTTTCTGTTCTCAGTTTATCATTTAGTTTTCTTTCAGTTCATCATTTTAAAATCCATAAAAAAAACTCATAAAAATAACTCTCTTTGCTGCAGGAACTAGATCGGCCAACTCCCTCTCCATCGCGTCCGCTTAGCCGCTCCGTAGCCCTCGGTAACTTTGTAGCCATCCTCCATAGGCATCCTTGCAGTCTTGCCTCCATAAGCACCTGCACCTTTCAAAAGATCAAGTGTATACTTCCTTTGGGACATGAATAAACCTTCCTTGGATCTACATATCTCAATTCCAAGAAAGTATTTCATTTCTCCCAAATCTTTAATCTCAAACATGGATTTAATGAACTCCTTGGTTGCTATGATACCTTCCTTATCACTTCCTGTGATAATGATATCATCAACATACACAAGAAGTGCAATCATACCTGAGGGAGTTGTGAGTGTGAAGAGAGTGTGATCTAGTTCAGACTTCTTGAAGCCTCGGCCATTGAGAGTAGTGCTCAGTTTGTTGTACCAAGCCCTTGGTGATTGCTTCAGCCCATAGATAGCTTTCTTTAATCTTAACACATTCCCTTTCTTCACTAAGTGTTCTAGGCCTGGAGGTGGATGCATATATACTTCATCCTCAAGTTCACCTTGTAGGAATGCATTCTTCACATCCATTTGCCATAACCCCCATCCAAGATTCACGGCCAAGCTTAACACAATCCGGTTTGTGTGTAGTTTAGCTACTGGTGCAAAGGTTTCTATGTAATCTTCTCCATAAGTTTGAGTGAAACCTCTTTCAACTAGCCTTGACTTCTTCCTCTCAATCTTTCCATCAGCCTTATACTTGATTGTGAATATCCATCTACTAGTCACAGCCTTCTTCCCTTTTGGTAACTCACTCTCATACCATGTATCATTCTTGATCATAGCTCCTGCCTCAGCTCCAACTGACTCCTTCCATTCTTTATCCATGATTGCTTCTTCATAGATTCTTGGAATGTAGTTCTCATCCAAGTTAACTATGAAGGCACAATGTTCTTCAGGGTATTAAGCAAAGGAATACACAACTTGAGAAGGATGCTCCACAGCTTGGGCATTGTAGTACACTCGCGTGTTTACCCAAGAGGAAGGATCCTTTCTCAGCCTTGTGCTTCTCCTCAATACTGGTTGTTCTTGCTGTTGAACCTGCTCAGCTTGTGTATGCGGTTCTTGTGCTTCACTCTGATGTTCTTCATCTCCTTGGTCTTGCTCACCGTGATGATGAGAACCTGAGTTGAACTCTTCTCCTTCTTCACTCAAGCCGACTCCTTCTTGGCCATTTTCTTGAGTTTCAGGTTCACTTCCCCCCTCATGATGAAGGTGAGGTGTTTGAGTAGCTCTACTTGGTTCAGTTGAGCTCTCTTCTTGTCTTCCACTTCTTGTGGACTGATCCTGGTTCATCTTGATACCGAGACCTTCCAAAATAATCTTTAAGACTCCAGCCTTATCTGATGTGAGATCCTTCAAATCTTCTTTATTCTTCTCCTCATAGTATCACCTTTCTTCAATAAACTTCACATCTCTAGATACAAGTACCCTTCTAGCTTCTGGATCATAACACTTATATCCTTTTTGAGTTGTTGAGTAGCCAATGAACATTGTCTGCTTCTTGCTTCTAGCTTGTTCCTCAACTCTCCAAACACTCTCTTGTATTCCAATGATGGCTTGCGCTTGTTCAGAACTTCAAATGGTGCTTGATCCTTCAACACCTTTGTAGGCATCCGGTTGATTAGATAGCAAGCAGTGGATACAGCATCACTCCAGAATCTCTTAGGTACATTGGCTTGGAACATTAATGACCGAGCTACCTCCATCAAGTGCATGTTCTTCCTCTCAGCTACACCATTCGGTTGTGGTGTGTAGGGACAGCTTGTTTGATGAAGTATTCCATGATGATCTAGATG
>NW_013617475.1:38168-40647 GCF_000695525.1 Brassica oleracea var. oleracea | reverse complement strand
TGTCACCCTCCTGAGTAATCGCCATTGGAGCCTCACCAGATGTGATATGCTTCCACAAACCCTTGCTTCCCACAGCAGTCTTCACCATCCTAGACCAGTCTAGGTAGTTGCTTCCTTTGAATGTCACCGCGACCTTCATCTTCATACCACTCTCCATCTTGAACAGCTTGACGTCTACAGCTTGAACAACCGGTTAGATCTTGTACTGAGAACCCACGCTGCTCTCTAGAACACAGATTCACTCTTGAGTCTTCAAATGAACCTCCCACGGATCACCAAGACACACACAAAACACCTTGAGCTTTTGAACTCTCAAGAAACTCTCAAACACACTCACTTGTTCTCTTAAAGTTTCAACCTTGAATCCTTAAGAGAATCACTCACGAACTCAGATTGCAATCAACCTGGCTCTGATACCATATGATTTTTAGGAATGTAAAGGATTATCTGAGTTTAGAGGATTAGAGAAGGAGAATAAGAGATTAAGAGACTACTTAGAGACTAATGGAGAATTATAGTGAAATGAGTAAAGAGAAAGATTGTTTAGAACTATCTGATTTATTATTATGGAGAGATTACATATTTATATGGATCATCATACAAGGATTTTGTAATAGTGAAAGCAAATCCTAAAGACTAAGCATGTGTAGTCAAACCAAGAAGGGGCGCGCCTCATTTGAATGAACGGAGGTGAGGCTTTACACGCTTGATGCCAAAGGCATCTTTGCCCAGATGCTCCTTTTCACTTTACAGCTAGCAACAGCTTTAGCCGCATCCCAACCTTATCCTCTAACGGTCATATCCTAAAGCCTCTTCCTCTTGTAGAGTCATCGGCCACTTTAGGATAGATGTGAGCTTTGCCTTTCCTCCCAAGGTACCTAAGTTGTACGGCCTTCGCCCTATCCGTACACTTCTTCTTAACTTCACACAACTACTCCATCTCTTCCTTTGATCTCTCTTCTCATGTAAACCCTTGATCCTTTCACTTAATCATCTCCATAACTTAACACTCGCTGCCTTAGTGAACACATCTGCAAGCTGGTCTTCACTTCTTGTATAACACGGCAGTATCACTCCTAGGATAATCATCTACCTCACCTTGTGGCAATCAACTTATATATGTTTTGTCCTCTCTGTTGACTTGAAGAAAGAAATGGAGCCAAAGGAGAAGTATGGAGGAGTTTGGGTCTGGTGCAATGATAGGGACAAGATCTTAAGAGATTGTCTATAAAGGCTTCATGAGAGTTTAGAGAAGTCTAGAAGTGTCATGAAGACTGTGCAAAGATAGGATTTAAGTCCAGGAGGGACTTAGACACCATTTGGAGATAGTTTGGTGATGGTGCAAAGATAGGGCGTCCCGAGGTTCAGACGGTACGAACGAACCGTGCAAAGTTAGGGCAACCGAAACATGAAGAAAGGTGGTCTCTTTGACATGGTGGGTTCAAGAGGAAGGTCCATGGAAGAAGGAGATGTTGGGGTCGACACCAACATCTCAGATCTTGCCATGTACTAAGGAGTTTCAAGGAGCTAACACCGGTTCCTTGGCTGTAAGGAAATCTCTTTCTCTTGTATAATTGAGTATATTGACAGATTGTGTTGTGGTGTTGTGATTGAAAACCTAAGGATGTGTTTAAAGATTGCTAGACATGAAATGTTTAGAATCTGTTCCAGGATACTTAATGAGTGAGTTAGGGCGACCCAAAACATGATCTGGTTCATCTATTGAAGAAGCTTGGTGAAGTTGTGCAAATATAGGGCGAGGTACGGAAAGGAGGTCCGTACCATCGACCGTACGGACGAGCAAAGTTGCATTGTCTGATGTTGTTTGATGATAGTATTGCTTAACTCCGGTTCATAGTTATGCTTGTTGTGATTGATTGAATCTGCTTGCATACATAGATTGAAACCGAATTGAAAGTTGTTGCATACTGTCTTGTTGCTGCCTTATATTGATGCATTAGATTCATATCTAAACACTTTACCCGGATCGACCAGAAATGGAGATGTGCAAACTTAGGGAGCTAGAAGACTTATCTGAGCTTGTGACCGTTGGGAATGGATAAGAGAGGAGCTGGACGTGACCTGTTGCTAGCCGGAAAGGAGCTGGTCAAAAGGTAAAGCAACTTTTGACCAAGGATTGATCCCAATACTATTGTGTCTTATCTTTGCTGGAGTTTGATTGATGTTTCAGGTTCACTAGTTGTGTTCTTAGTTCATCATCAATCCAAGTTGAAAGAGGAAGACTGTGACACCCGTCACCTCCTATATGGAGGACAGCGTGTCACCCCCGACGCGTCATCATACAACAATGTGATACCCGTCTCCCTGACACTAAGGACGACGGGCCACCAACAATATCCCGTAATATAAAAGCCCATAAACCCGACAACTCTCACCCATGCCCAAATAAAATCCGAAAGAAAAGTCCAGTAGCACCAAGTCCGTCCAAATATCACATACTTGTTTGTCTCACCTGAAA
>NW_013617475.1:31623-37619 GCF_000695525.1 Brassica oleracea var. oleracea | reverse complement strand
CCTAACCGATTTCCAATTGATTTTAACCGACCGGTTTAACCTAACCGAATCGAAATCGATTTAAACCGGTCAAACCACAGGTTGACCGAGTCACCGAGTTGACTCACCGGGTTGACTCGGCCGAGTTGGCGAGTCACCGGTGTCGGTCCCCGGCGGCTTACCTGAAAATCAACGGCGGCGACGGCGGCGAGGCGGCGACGCGGCGGCAGCTTCCCGGCGGCGAACGGACGGTGGTCGGTCACGGCGGCTCCGGCGAACGTTGGTCGGAGACGGCGGCGCGTGGCCGGAACTCGCGGTGGCTCCGGCGGACGGCGGTGGCGCGTGTGTTTCACGCGCGCGCCGAGGCGAATCTTCGGGAGGCGCGTGCGGCTTCGTCCGGGCTCCGTTTGAGGCGTGGTTGGTGTCTACGGCTTCGTCTCGACGAGAGGAACACGATGATGGCCTTGGATGTACGAGATGATCAATGGTTAGGAAGTTATGGGTGATTTACTAAACGGAAACGAAAATGAGCTTAAGAAATGCGGTTTTCGGCGGTTACCTAGGGCGTTTATCGGTGGTGGCAAGCTGAACGTGATCACGGCACACGGTTGCTCCGGCGACGAGCTCAGGTGAGCTTTCTCTCTCTTTCTCTCTCTCTTTCTCTCTCTCTCTCTCTCTCCCTCTCTCTCTCTCTTTCTCTTTAAAGAAGTTGGGGATGGTGGAGATGGTGGGAGTGGTGGGGATGGTGGAGATGGTGGAGATAGTGGGGATAGTGGAGGTGGGTCATTACAAAGACTTTGCCCATTGTGTGTGCAATGGAGAGTTGAGAAAGAAGTGGTGATGTGCCACTGGTGTGAAGTCTCACTGAAGCTAACTTGCAAGCTTGGATCTATACACAATCCAAGCTTGAGGAGGGGAGTTTAGTGAGCTATCAGACGGTTCAAGAAGGTTCAGCAGGTCCATTGCAAGCATCTGAAGAAGGAGCCATCCGGGTTTAGGCTGTGGCGAGTTTAGTCAAGAGAGTACTCAAACTAAGACAGAGTACTCTTGGCTGTGAGAAGATGAAGGCTACTCTATCAATGCGGCTTCTAGTGTGAGGTGGTTGAAGAGATAGCTGAGTCTTCCACAAGCATTCCATTCAAGATGGCGAGTTCAAGTAGAGGCTGCAATGGTGTGTGTGTGTCGATCACGAAGCCATCCGTTCAAGCTTGTTCCTGTGAGAGTCTCAAGCTTGAGGGGGAGTGTTGAAGCTTACATGATCAGAATGAGCTTGGTGGTTATTCTAGAAGAGGAAGCAACCTGTTGGGAAGTATGATGAAGGATGAAGAAGCAATGTCCAAGGCGGCTTCAAGTGTTGAGGTGATTGGAGAGTGGCTGAAGCATCCTCATGTAGTTCCAGCAGCAAGGTGGCGACTCCAGAAGAAGAAGAAGCAGCCAAGACTCAGCAGGAGTGTTGTATCTCCAAGAAGAGGCTGATCTGGTGTGTCCGAGCACTTCAACCTAACAAGAGGTTAGGTGAAAGGGGGAGAGACCAAGATCAGGAAGTAAGGAGTGTAAAAGGCGTGGGGAGAATGAAGAGGCCATGATCCAGAGTCTTTGTCCCTTACATTGTTGGTAAGGCCCAAAGACTCACTTGCCAATCCCTAGGCCTTGGAGACTTTACTCTTTTTCTCTCATCAAGGTTTTGTCCCAAAGGGTTTTCTTTGGTGAGGTTATTAATGAAGAAGTTCTTCAAGGTTTTCCAAGCTTGACTTATGATCACCTAGAGTCAAGCTTGAGGGGGAGTGTTGACTTGAAGAAAGAAATGGAGCCAAAGGAGAAGTATGGAGGAGTTTGGGTCTGGTGCAATGTTAGGGACAAGATCTTAAGAGATTGTCTATCAAGGCTTCATGAGGATTTAGAGAAGTCTAGAAGAGTCATGAAGGCTGTACAAAGATAGTGTTTAAGTCCAGGAGGGACTTAGACACCATTTGGAGATAGTTGGGTGATGGTGCAAAGATAGGGCGTCGCGAGGTTCAGACGGTACGAACGTACCGTGCAAAGTTAGGGCGACCCAAAACATGATCTTGTTCATCTATTGAAGAAGCTTGGTGAAGTTGTGCAAATATAGGGCGAGGTACGGACAGGAGGTCCGTACCATCGACCATACGGACGAGCAGGCCGTACCACTTTACCCGAATCGACCAGAAATGGAGATGTGCAAACTTAGGGAGCAAGAAGGAGTTATCTGAGCTTGTGACTGTTGGGAATGGATAAGAGAGGAGCTGGACGTGACCTGTTGCTAGCTGGAAAGGAGCTGGTCAAAAGGTAAAGCAACTTTTGACCATGGACCACACAAGGCTCCATCTTATCCATCCATTTCAAACATGGGCGATCTGAACCATCCAAGCTTCTCTTGCCAGATTGCTTTAGCCAATCAGAGACCATCACCAAGATTGTGAAGACCAGATCCAAGACTACATCCTAGCCATTCATTCACAAGTCATTTTTAGCCATTAGATTAAGGGTTTATGATTGCAAACTTGTAAAGTTTATATAAAGGCTATGTATGAACGTTTTGGAACTCTTAAGAGAGTTAGGGGGATTTCCCCTTCTCCTTCATAATATAAAAGTGTGTTCTTGATGAGATTCCCTTAATCTACCCCTTTCTTAGTCTCGAATCTCTTAATCTCTCAAAGTCTCTTTGTTTCTGATCTAAGTTCATACTAGTTTCATCAAATTCTTTCTTCACCATTTCAAGACTCTATTTTGCCCTAAGAGGCTTGTTCTTCACACACACACAGCCTAAACTCTTAAAATCTCATACTCTCATGAAAGACTGAGTTAGAAGCAATGTGAATAGCTGTTTGATTGTCATAGGAGTACTCTGCTCAATCTCCAGATGCTTCAAGATACCCTTGATCCATACCAACTCGTTTGTCAGCTTCAACATAGCTCTATACTCAGCCTCTGCACTTGAACAAGAGTTGACCTTCTGCTTCTTACTCTTCCAAGTAACCAGACCAAGTTCCCTCCAATGAATGTACAATACCCAGTAGTTGATCTCCTGTCCACTCTATCTCCTGCCCAATCAGCATCACAATACCCAACCACTTCTGTACTGCCATTGCAACCCATCAAACTTCTTGTCCATGCGAGCCACTCAAATACCTCAGTATCCTATCAACCATCTTCCAGTGATGTACCTTTGGCGCCTGCATATGTTGGCTCACTTGATTCACAGCAAAGCATATATCAGGTCTAGTGATAGTCAAGTAGATCAGCTTACCAACCATCCTCCTATATAGCTTAGCATCCTCAAATAACTGGTTCTCTTCAACCTCCCCCTCACGCAAGACCTTATACCCTTCCTCAAGAGGTGTCTTAGCTATCTTTCCTCCAAGCACATCAGTCTCCTTCAGCATATCCATAGTGTACTTCCTTTGAGACATAAACAAACCTTCCTTAGATCTGCATATCTCAATCCCCAAAAAATACTTCATTTCTCCCAAGTCTTTAATATCGAACACAGACTTGAGAAACTCTTTGGTGGCTTTAATCCCAGCCTTATCACTCCCTGTGATAATCAAATCATCCACATACACTAAAACCACTATGATCCCTGATGGTCCGACCAGTGTGAAGAGTGTATGATCTAGTTCAGACTTCCTGAACCCTCTCCCATTAAGAGTTGTACTAAGTTTTCTGTACCAAGCTCTAGGAGACTGCTTCAGCCCATATATAGCCTTCTTCAATCTCAAAACATTTCCTGGCTTCACTAGATGCTCAAGACCAGGAGGGGGAAGCATATATACCTCATCTTCTAGCTCACCTTGCAGGAAAGCATTCTTCACATCCATATGCCACAAATCCCACTCCAAGTTTGTTGCAATGGACAGCATAATCCGGATTGTATGAAGCTTGGCTACTGGTGCAAAAGTGTCAATGTAATCCTCTCCATATGTCTGTGTGAACTCTCTTGCTACCAGTCTAGTTTTCCTCCTATCAATCTGTCCATTAGGCAAGTATTTGATAGTAAAGATCCATCTGCTAGATACTGCTCTCTTTCCTTTTGGCAGCTCACTCTCATACCATGTATCATTTCTGATCATAGCATCAGCCTCATCATTCACTGAATCCCTCCATTCTTGAATCACATAGCTTCTTCATAGCTTCTTGGAACGTAGCTCTCATCAAGACTTACCATAAAGGCATAATGCTCCTCTGGAAACTCAACAAAGGAACACACGGCTTGAGAAGGATGCTCCACAGCCTGGGCATTGTAGGACCCTCTCGTGTTCACCCAGTTGGAAGGATCCCTCTTTATCCTTGTGCTCCTCCGCAAGGTCTCAACCTGATTTTCAGCCTAAACATTATCTTGTGCTTCCTCTCTTAAACCAGTAGGTTCTCCCTGGTCATTTCCACCTGACTGAGCCTTACTCTCTTCTGTACCAGTAGACTCTCCTTGCTCATCTCCACTAGACTGAGCAACATTCTCTACTTCCTGTGTCTCCTCATGATCATTCTGACCTGAATCCTCTTGGTTCTGCTCCTTCTCCCCTGATTCAGATCCATTCCCCCTCTCATGATCAAGAGGGGTTGTTCCTCCAGCTTCTCCAGCTTGATTAGAAGGTTCTCTCCTTCCTGGTTCCTGATCTCTAGCTTCTCCAACAACACTCTCAGTGTTGTTGCCTTCTCTGATGGAGCTCGGGACAGATCCTCTAGGTCTTCCCATTTCTTCTCTTCATAATACCCTCTAGACTCAACAAGCTTCACTTCTCTGGATACCATAACCCTCCTGGTTATTGGATCATAACATTTGTACCCTTTCTGAGTGATTGAGTACCCAATGAACATAGCTTTAGTACTCTTTGCTTCTAGCTTGTTCCTTCTCTCTCCGGGAACCATCACATAACATAAGCACCCAAAGACTCTCAGATGATCAAGGTGTGGCTTGGTCTTGTTCAATACTTCAAAGGGAGACAGATTCTTTAGGATCTTGGTCGGAACTGTGTTGATGAGATAGCACGCAGTCTGAACAGCATCCCCCCAAAACCTCTTTGGAACATTTGCATGAAACATCATTGACCTTGCTACCTCCATTAGGTGCCTATTATTTCTCTCAGCAACCCCATTCTGATGTGCTGTGTAAGGACAGCTTGTCTGCTGCACAATCCCATACTTTGCTAGATAACTCTTGAAAGCATTGCTAGTGTATTCTCCTCCATTATCAGATCTTAGCACCTTCACATGATTAGTAACATATGCTTGGAAGTTCATAAAGGCTTCTAGGACTCTATCTTTAGAGGGAATCAAAGTGACCCATGTAAACTTTGATTTCTCATCAATAAAAGTTAAAAAGTACTTCTGGCTATCCCTAGACTCACACGGAGATGTCCACACATCTGAGTGAACTAGATCAAAGCAATATAGGGTCTCTGAAGTTGGGAAGACAGTTCTACAATGCTTTCCTAATATGCATGCTTCACACTCCAAGTGATTAAAGGACAGATTAGGCATGATTAACTCAATTGCACGAGCATGAGGATGTCCTAATCCAGCATGCCAAGTCATACTATCACACCTATCAGCAGCACTACTCAAGCACATAGAATTAATGGGCGGCCATACTAGGCATGATCAATTCAATTGCCCTAGCATGTGGATGTCCCAACCTTGCATGCCATGTGAGACTATCACACTTCTCAGCTGTACGGCTCAAGCACATAGAGTTAATGGGATTAGGAGTCGTAGCTGTTTGGAGATGATATAAGTGATGCTTGCTATCCCCTCTGCCAATAACTCTTCCAGTCTTCAAATCTTGAAACTCAACTTCATTTGGCCTGAATACTACTTGACAATCCAGATCAATTGTAGCTTTCTTCACTAATATCAGATTTGAAGTGAACTGAGGCCGATATAAGGCTGTTGAGCTCTTTTCAAACAGCTTGAGGTTTCCCATTCCTTCTATTGGGATCTGAGCGCCATTAGCTATAGTGACACACCCTATTGCAGCCCTGACATCACTTATCAGACTC
>NW_013617475.1:30600-31513 GCF_000695525.1 Brassica oleracea var. oleracea | reverse complement strand
CCAGTTCATACACACACTTAACAAACTCATCCCATTCTTTCTTTGTGATTGGATCCTCTCCTCCTTTGGTCTCCTGCCTCCTTGTACTCACACCATCTTCTACTGATTCTCCCATGTAAACTGAGTATGAACACTCTCCTATAACCATCTGCTTACGTATATCCTTGATTCTCTTCAAGATCACACTCATACTGTCACCTAAGTGTTCAGACTCGCTATTCTTTCTCCATGCCCTTCTCTTCATTAACCACTCCTTAGAAAGTTTTCTCAACCTTCCCTTCTTAAAGCTTGTACCTCCCTTCCATCTATCTGGCTTCATGTTCAGCTCCCACACATCACAGGTGTGTTCAACAAGTTCACATATCTCTTCCATAAGAAAGCTAAAGATCACATCTTGCTTCCTCCTTTCTTGAGAGCATCTCGGATTTGATGTGTGTGCTTTCACCACATCCAACTCTGGCCATACCTCTCTCAGCCTTCCCACAAGCTGATAACACTCATCCTTTCTTTATCTCAAGCCGCAGATCACCCTCTAATACTCAACGACTCTTACATGTTCGGACATGCCTAAAGTTGCTTCAATCTCACTCTTTGTAGTGTTTCCTAGAACAACTTCATCTTCCAGCTTCAGACCTCTTGTCTGACCTTCTTCAGTAGCCACTTTCATGAAAGGCTTCCCCTTTCCATGACTACTCCATAACCCACAGCTTTCCTAAGCTCCCTTGATCCATCTTGAACACGCACCCTCCATCTCTTCTTCAAGCTCAACTGATTCACTAGATCTGTGCTTCATCTTCTGTTGAGGTTGATTGAATCGACCAGAAAAGCTCCTAAATACCCAGAAAGTGAAGAACAGCTCAAGAACACCAAGAACAACACAAACAGATTCGCAAATCACCACTCCCTTCCTTGC
>NW_013617475.1:24232-30528 GCF_000695525.1 Brassica oleracea var. oleracea | reverse complement strand
TTAAGAGAGACTAAGAGAATAAAGAACAAGAGAGAATACTCAAAACTCCATTAATTGATTCAGATGAGAGATTACAATCATGTCTAGGTTCAATGTATTCAATCTAGACCTATAAGCATGTGAAGTCAATAGAAATACTAGGCTGAGATACTTCACATGCTTGGACAGGCTGTCACTTGCTGTAAAGATGCTTATTTTTTCCAGCCAAGAGAAACCTTATCCCTTAGCCTCCTTGGACGAGTTTCTTCTCTTCTCTTCACCAAGTTAACTTCTCATCCCATCAGGTAACTTCCCAAGTAGTTATTGTGGTTAAACTAATGTTACCACAAGACATTTCCCTTATTTCGAGTTCTAGTTGCTTGTTGAGTTCTGTTTTAAGTAGAGGTGCATTATGGCATTCTAGGCTAGGACATCCACATGTTAGAGCCTTGAGCTTAATGTTACCAGGTGTCATGTTTAAAAATAATGATTGTGAAGCTTGTATTTTGGGAAAACATTGTAAGACTGTGTTCAAGAGGTCTACTACTATCTATGATAAATGCTTTGATCTTATTCATTCTGATGTGTGGACTGCTCCCTGCCTATCTAGAGATAATTACAAGTACTTTGTCACATTCATAGATGAAAAATCTAAATACACCTAGATAACACTAATAAAAACAAAAGATAGGGCTCTTGATGCATTTAAAAACTTTCAATCATATGTTTCTAACCAGTATAATGCCAAGATTAAGATTTTCAGGTCTGATAATGGTGGAGAGTATACTGGTAGTGCATTCAAGAACCATCTAGCTCAACATGGGATCCTTCATCAAACAAGTTGCCATTACACGCCTCAACAAAATGGAGTGGCTGAAAGGAAGAATATACATCTTATGGAAGTGGCTAGATCAATGATGTTTCAGATGAGTGTGCCAAAGAGATTTTGGAGTGATGCTGTGATCAATGCTTGCTACCTAATCAATAGGATACCAACCAGGATCTTAGAAGATAAAGCTCCCTTTGAAGTTCTCAACAACAACAAGCCTGTACTAGATCACCTAAGAGTCTTAACCAGGATCTTAGAAGATAAAGCCCCCTTTGAAGTCCTCAACAACAACAAGCCGGTACTAGATCACCTAAGAGTCTTTGGGTGTATAAGCTATGTTCTTGTCCCGGGAGAGATAAGAAACAAGCTGGAAGCAAAGAGTATCAAGGCTATGATGATAGGATACTCAACTACACAGAAGGGATACAAGTGCTTTGTTCCAGAAACAAGAAGGGTACTTGTATCTAGAGATGTCAAGTTCTTTGAAGAGAAGAGCTACTATGAAGACAAAGATTGGAAAGAGCTGGAGGATCTGTCACAACCTTCAGATAGGGCTACAAGCTTGAGACAAATACTAGAAGGCCTTGGGATTGGAATCACCCAGGAATCGAATGAAGATCAGTCACCTGAAGAACATGAAGCTGAAGAACAATCTCACCTTGATCATGAGGGAGGGAATGGAACTGAGGAGCTGGATGAGAGTTAAGGTTTTGCGCATCATCCTGATCAAAGTGGAGCTGAACCAAGTAGTGAAGAGCGTAATGAGTTGCCAGAACAAGGAGAAGTAGAAACAACTGAAGTAGAAGCACCAAAGCAAACACAAACTGAGGTACCATTGAGGAGAAGCACACGACTAAAGAGAGATGCTTCCAACTGGGTAAACACGAGAGTGTACTACAATGCCCAGGCTGTGGAGCATCCCTCTCAAGCTGTGTGTTCATTTGCCTGTTATCCAAAGGAGCATTGTGCATTCATGATGAGCTTAGATGAAAGCAGTGTACCAAGATCATATGAAGAAGCAATGCTGTATGAAGATTGGAAAGAATCAGTGAGTAATGAAGCCAATGCCATGATAAAGAATGACACTTGGTTTGAAAGTGAGTTACCAAAAGGGAAGAAGGCAGTAACAAGCAAGTGGATATTTACTATTAAGTATCTACCTGATGGAACCATTGATAGAAAGAAGACAAGACTGGTGGCTAGAGGATACACTCAAACATATGGGGAAGACTACATTGATACCTTTGCTCCTGTTGCCAAGTTACATACAATAAGAATTGTATTGTCTCTTGCTGTGAACCTTGAGTGGGAGCTTTGGCAGATGGATGTAAAGAATGCATTTCTTCAAGGAGAACTAGAAGATGAAGTGTATATGTATCCACCACCAGGTCTAGAGCATCTTGTACAACCATGAAATGTGTTGAGGCTCAAGAAAGCTATCTATGGGTTGAAGCAATCGCCTAGAGCATGGTACAACAAGCTGAGCACTACTTTGAATGGGCGTGGATTCAAGAAGTCAGAATTGGATCACACACTCTTTACTCTCACTACACCTTCAGGTATCATCTGTCTACTTGTATATGTTGATGACATTATCATAACAGGTAGTGATAAGGCTGGTATAAAAGCCACAAAGGAGTTTTTGAAATCTGTGTTTGAAATCAAAGACTTAGGAGAAATGAAATACTTCCTTGGAATTGAGTTGTGTAGATCTAAGGAAGGATTGTTCATTTCGCAGAGGAAGTATACACTTGATCTTTTGAAAGATGCAGGTATACAAGGAGATAAGACAGCAAAGATGCCACTTGAAGATGGATACAAGATTCCACTTGAGGGGGATGTTGAAGATAGCAAGGCCTTTCATGATCCAAAGCTATACAGGAAGTTAGTAGGGAAGCTCATCTACCTTACTATCACAAGACCAGACATATGCTTTGCTGTGAACCAAGTGAGCCAGCATATGCAAGTCCCAAAAGAGCATCATTGGCACATGGTGGAGAGACTCCTCTTGTACCTGAATGGAATGTCAAGACTTGGAGTTTGGACGGGATGCAACAAGAGTACTGAAGTACTTGGATATTGTGATGCGGATTGGGCTGGAGATAG
Organism: Brassica oleracea var. oleracea; assembly: GCF_000695525.1. Taxonomy (NCBI): domain Eukaryota; kingdom Viridiplantae; phylum Streptophyta; class Magnoliopsida; order Brassicales; family Brassicaceae; genus Brassica; species Brassica oleracea. The sequence goes on along the minus strand of NW_013617475.1, from coordinate 27,614 downwards.
AGCTGGCCGAAGATCAACCACCGGCTATTGTACATTCATTGGAGGCAACTTGGTGACTTGGAAGAGTAAGAAGCAGAAGGTGGTGTCCTGCTCAAGCGCTGAAGCTGAGTATAGAGCCATGCTGAAGCTTACCAATGAGTTGATATGGATCAAAGGGATCTTGAAGCATTTGGAGATAGAGCAGTCACCTCCAATGACTATGCATTGTGACAACCAAGCAGCTATACACATTGCAACTACCTCAGTCTTCCATGAGAGAACAAAGCACATTGAAGTTGATTGTCACAAGGTGAGGCAGATGATTGTCTTGGGAGTAATCTTGCCATGCTATACAAGGAGTGAGGATCAACTTGCGGATTTGTTCACCAAGGCTGCAAGACAAAAGACTATGGAGTCCATTCATACCTGATTGGGACTCATAGATCATTCCCAAAGGAGCTGATCCCCTTTGTCATCAGGTCTTTACTCTTTTTCCCTCATCAAGGTTTTGTCCAAAGCGTTTTCCTTGGTGAGGTTTTTAATGAGGAAGATCTCATGGCTGTTCCAAGCTTAACTAAGTTACTAAGTTAAGCTTGAGGGGGAGTGTTGAAATGATTTGATCAGTATATGAGAAGATGTTCTAAGAAGTTGAGGATGTGATAGTGTGGAGACAAAGGGAAGGAAGGTTAGGGATAGACCAGGCCGTACAGAGGCCGTACTGACCGTACCATCCGTACTGTCCAGGTCGATCCACAACTCGACCAAGGGAGGAGTTACCCGGGTGAAAGGATTAAACGGCCAAAGGGGTTTTATCTTAGGAGTGATGACCGTTTGGATGGATAGAGTGACTGAGCCTTATCCACACAGGCTGGAACAGGCTGTAAAGGCAAAAGGAACCTGGTTCAAGATGCCAAAAACGTGTGACAGCTCTCATTGGATCAATTTTGAATTAAAGCAACCTTATCCTTGACTTCACATGCTTAGTCTCTCTAAAACCCTTGTATCTGCTCTTATATATTGTAAACTCTGTCTTGATTAATAGATAACACGAGTTCATCATATTCTCTCTCTTGTTCATCATGTTTATCCTTTACATTTTATAAACAATCTCACCTTTCCTTAATGTTTCCATAATCTCTCTTTAATCTCTCTTGAATCTCTTTAAATCTCTCAATACCTATTCTACTCTCTAAAATCACAGTAAGACTCTGAATGAACTCAGGCATAAAGACAATGGGATGGGAAATGACACAAGTAGAAGTAGCTCACTAATACTTGGTATGTTATGGAAGGAGAAAATGGACAATGGTAGCCTCTGGATCTTCTTGGAAGCTCACTAATACTTTTCTTCAAGCTGATCAAGTATAGGATCAGGCTTAAAGTTTAGGACAGTGAGTTTCCATGCCCTTTGCTCCATTTCCTTTAGATCATCGGCCTCCTCATGATTTTAGTGATGATCGTCATCACATCACCCTATTCGTAATGCTTTTCCTTGCGTGTCTACTGTCCTCTCTACATTCTCATGATATGCAGGCTATGGTGACTGAACCACCATGGACAGAACCGCAAGGCCACTCTCCATTGCACACACAATGGCCAAACGTCTCCTACTTTCAACTCGGATGGATAGTGAACCAAGTACACTTCTTGTGAACCTGAAACATCACTCAAACTCCAGCAAAGATGAGACACAATAGTATTGGGATCAATCCTTTATTAATAATCAAGTTTGATTCCCAATATCACAAGCAATGCAACAGATTAAACAAGACAATATCAGGTTCTAATCTTTGCAAGCAATCTCTCTAAGCACAAGCACTTTCTTTTCCAGATTTATGCAAGCTACTTAGGCATTTTAAAGCTTCTTTACTCAGCACTTTCGACATGAATCTAATGCTTCAATGTAAGATAGCAACAAGACATAATGCCTTAATCTTATTCAGTTTCTTATTCATGAAATCAAGCTGGATAAGACAATACAATCTATCACCTAACAAGTCATTTCATTTTAGAACTGGGATTAAGCATTTTAAAACATTTCTCAATCATTAACCAAGACACATAAAGCATCCTGGGACAGTAACTAGACAATACCATCTAGCAAAATATTCAATCAACCCAAGGATCCAATAACAACACTTAAACACAACCAACAATAATACAAGCTCATATCAAGAAGGGAAAAGGATTGGGTTACAACCAAGGAATCTGTGCTGATTCCTTGAACCTCCTAGGCAACAGGTCATGACATTTTGATGGACTGGAGATGTAGACTCGCCACCTAACAGCTCCTCTTTGTGTTCATGACCACCTTCTTGTATCTCAAACTCAAAAGACCCCTCCTTTCTTCATGTTTCCAAGTCGCCAACTACATGAGCAAAGGGAAAGCTCTCTTCTTGAGAGGTTTCATCTTAAACAGGAGGTGAGGCACGCCTTTAATGGACTAGAGAAAGGTGTAGAGACCATGAGAGAACGCCATGGCTTTGGTTTGCTTCTTCTTGAAGAGATGCAGCCGGTTTTGACAGATCTTCAAAGGCTTGGATTTGAGATGAGGGTGAGCTTGTAATGGATATGCGGAAGCTTCTACCAGGTTCTGATGAATCTGGCTCTGATACCATATGAGATTTACAGAGTCTCAGGCTGTATAAGTGTTGAACAAACTCACAAGGGCTAGAGAGAACTTGAAATGGTGAAGAGAGACTAATGGAGGTAAGATTTAGTGAATGGAAGTATAAGAGTGATTATGGGAGAATGAGTGAGAATAAGGGACTGAGAGTATGAGATTAAGTAACCAGAATAGAGTAACCAAGAGAATAGAGATTGGGAGATTCAAAGTAACAAAAGACTATGAAGGAGAAGGGGAAATCCCCCTTACTCTCTTAGAGAGTTTACAATTCGCCCATAAAGGGTCATTAAATAGAAAACAGGTTGCAGACTCATGAAACCCTAAGCTAAGGATAAGGAATGGACAGTGGAGATAGTCTGGTTTGAAATGGACGTTCTGGATCAGGTCTTGGGGTGTTTGTAGCTGGTTGTATGCTCCTGATTGGATGTGGAAATGCTTGGCTAGAAATACTCCACACTGCCTTATGTATCTGTCCATATCTTTGTCCAGATACATAGTCAGCTTTTGTCTATTTCTTTACAGCAATATCCAGCCTGTCTTGGACTATCAAAAGCCAATCAGAACCGTGTGCCAGCTCCCTTAGATTCCCATTGCACACAGCATCTTCTTGATGCTCTTTTGATACTCTTGCTAAGCCCGGACCTTGTACATGCTCCAGGGGGTGTACAGACATTAGAGGAACCGTACACTTGTGCCCTATTATTGCACAAACACCAAATGACTCCAAATGGTCGAGATAAAGTATTTTGGGTCGTCCTCGTCTGTACCGGTCCGTAC
>NW_013617475.1:21705-23772 GCF_000695525.1 Brassica oleracea var. oleracea | reverse complement strand
GTAACTCTCCATAGTTACCATCACCCTTTTTACAAGTAACCATCCTGAATAGTGAAGAGTGTTACCCAAGACTTGTGCGGCCACTCCTCATGTACGGCCTGTACGGATTGTACGGACTAAGCCTCCTCAATCCCTTTCTTCCTAATGCTTCACTACTTCACACCCTCTCCTCACATACATTACTCAACACTTCATCTCATGATCTCATCTCAAAGTGATCTCATCTCAACACTCCCCCTCAAGCTTAGCTTTGTGAAAGTCTAAGCTTGGATAGCCATGAGATCTTCCTCATTAAAAACCTTACCAAAGAAAACCCATTGGGACAAAACTTTGATAAGGGAAAAAGAGTAAAGACCTCATAGCTAAGGGGCTTAGCTCCTTCTTGTGAGATCAATGAGTCCTAGCCGGCTATGAATGGACTCAATTGTCTTCTGCCTTGCTGCCTTTGTGAACACATCTGCTAGCTGATCTTCACTTCTCGTGTAACATGGCAAGATGACTCCAAGAAGAATCATTTGCCTCACCTTGTGACAATCTACTTCAATGTGCTTGGTTCTCTCATGGAAGACTGAGTTGGTGGCAATGTGTATAGCAGCCTGGTTGTCGCAATGCATGGTCATTGGAGTGGATTGAATAATCTCCAAGTGCTTCAGTATCCCTTTGATCCATACAAGCTCATTAGTCAGCTTCAGCATGGCTCGGTATTCAGCTTCAGCACTTGAGCATGAGACCACCTTCTGCTTCTTACTCTTCCAAGTTACTAAGTTCCCTCCAATGAATGTGCAGTAGCCGGTTGTGGACCTTCTATCTGCTCTATCTCCTGCCCAATCCGCATCACAGTAGCCTACAACTTCAGTACTCCCATTACACCCCATCCACACTCCTTGATCCGCTGAGCCATTAAGATACATCAAGAGCCGGTTCACCATTCCCCAATGATGTTCTTTTGGAACTTGCATATGCTGACTCACCTGGTTCACAGCAAAACAAATATCAGGACGTGTGATGGTTAGGTATATGAGCTTACCCACTAGCTTTCTATAAAGCTTTGCATCCTTGAATGGTGGACTGTCTTCAATCTCCCCCTCACGTGGAACCTTGTATCCATCTTCCAAGGGAGTCTTGGCCGTCTTTCCATCAAGCTTACCTGCATCTTTCAACAGATCAAGTGTATACTTTCTTTGGGATAGAAACAAACCTTCCTTGGATCTACATATCTCAATCCCAAGGAAGTATTTCATCTCTCCCAAGTCTTTAATCTCAAAAACAGATTTAAGAAAGTCTTTAGTGGCTTGTATCTCTTCTTTATCACTACCTGTTATAATGATGTCATCTACATACACAAGTAGAACGACAATACCTGAAGGTGTGTTGAGTGTAAAGAGAGTATGATCAAGCTCTGACTTCCTAAAGCCTCTTCCATTCAGAGTTGTGCTCAACTTGTTGTACCATGCCCTTGGTGATTGTTTTAGACCATATATAGCTTTCTTTAGTCTGAGAACATTCCCTTTCTTCATCAAGTGCTCTAGACCAGGAGGAGGTAACATATACACTTCATCTTCTAGTTCTCCTTGTAGGAATGCATTCTTTACATCCATTTGCCACAAGCCCCACTCAAGATTCACCGCAAGTGATAGGACAATCCTGATGTTATGTAGCTTAGCAACTGGCGCAAATGTGTCTATATAATCCTCTCCATAAGTTTGAGTAAATCCTCTTGCAACCAAGCGAGTCTTCTCTCTATCAATCTGTCCATTTGCTAGGTACTTGATTGTTACGATCCATCTACTAGACACTGCTCTCTTTCCTTTAGGTAACTCACTCTCATACCAAGTGTCATTCTTGAGCATTGCATTGGATTCAGATCCCACTGATTCCCTCCACTCCTTGTCCTTCATGGCTTCCTCATACGACTTTGGTACATGGCTCTCATCTAAGCTTACCATAAAGGCACAATGTTCTTCTGGATAATGAGCAAAGGAACACACAGCTTGAGAGGGATGTTCCACAGCCTGGGCATTGTAGTACACTCTCGTGTTTACCCAGTTGGAACTATCCTTTCTCAAT
>NW_013617475.1:19470-21639 GCF_000695525.1 Brassica oleracea var. oleracea | reverse complement strand
TGTAGTTGCATTAGTTTCCTCCTCTTGATCTTGGCTTGGTACCTCCCTATCTTCCCGATCTTCCTGCATCATACTTTGATCATGGTCACCTGAGCCTTCTTGATCATGGCTTTCAACATGTACTTCAGCTGGTTCAGGTGTGTTTTCCCCCCCATGATCTAAGTTTGTTGCCTCGGTAGGTTGTGTGGTTGTTGTACTGCGTCTCTCCTTCGGATCCTGGGTAGTATGTATCCCAAGCCCCTCTAGAATACTCCTAAGGCTGGCCGCTCTATCTGACTCTCTTGTCAATTCTAGCAGCTCATCTTGATTCTTTTCCTCATAGAACCCCTTAGCTTCAATGAACTTTACATCTCTAGAGACTAGAACTCTTCGAGTAGTAGGATCATAGCACTTGTAACCCTTTTGAGTAGTAGAGTAGCCAACAAACATAGCTCTTGTGCTGGTTGCTTCAAGCTTGTTTCTCAACTCTTTTGGCCTAAGGACAAAGCATAGACATCCAAAGATTCGCATATGCTCCAATGATGGCTTGTACTTGTTCAAGGCTTCAAAAGGAGACTGATCATGTAGAATCTTAGTTGGGATCCGGTTGATTAGATAACAAGATGTAGCCACAGCATCACTCCAAAACCTCTTAGGAACATTTGCTTGAAACATCATTGACCTTGCCACCTCCATGAGATGCCTATTCTTTCTCTCAGCCACTCCATTTTGCTGAGGAGTATAAGGACAACTCGTTTGGTGTAGTATCCCATGTTGTGCTAGATGTTGCTTGAAGGCTTGACCAGTGTATTCCCCACCATTATCTGATCTCAAAATTTTAATCTTGGCATTGTAATGGTTAGTCACATAGTTTTGAAAATTTTTAAAAGCTTCAAGCACCCTATCTTTGGTTTGAATAAGTGTTATCCAGGTGTATTTCGATTTTTCATCTATGAATGTGACAAAGTATTTAAAACTATCCCTAGACAAGCAAGGAGCAGTCCAAACATCTGAGTGAATTAGATCAAAGCACTTGTCATAAACAGTAGATGAAATGGGAAACACAGTTTTACAATGCTTGCCTAAAATGCAAGCTTCACAATCCTTATTTTCAAATACCACACCTGGTAACATTAAGTTTAAAGCCCTAACATGGGGATGACCTAGTCTAGCATGCCACAATGCATTTTTATTCATCATAGAAGCAGAAGTAAATGAGCACAAGTAATCTGAAACAGGAGCTAGTTCTTCAAGTAAATATAAATCTCCCTTGGTAACTCCTTTTCCAATCAATTTCCTGCTCTCAATATCCTGAAACTTCACATCATTAGGACTGAATATAACATTGCAATTAAGATATGTAGTACATTTCTTTACAGATAATAGATTTGATGTGAAGTCAGGCATGTAAAATGCTTTAGATTCTTTATCAAACAATTTTAGCTTGCCAATTCCTTTAATTGGGATTTTATCTCCATTTGCAATCATGACATGTCCATTTGTAGGTTCAACGTCTGTAATCAAACTAGTATCACTAATCATATGATGAGATGCTCATGAATCAACTATCAATGGTTTAAACAGATTGTGTGCAATATGAGATTGTCCAAGTATGCTAGTAGGTTTATAAGCAATGTTTGAATGATCAAGTTCTCTAGCAATACTACACGGTTCATATAATGCACCAAAGGAGTAACCAAGAGTACCAAGTGTGTTACCATTCTCCTTTAGCATTTTGATGAGGGAGTCAAGGTCTGATCTCCTTAGGTACTCGTTCTCACAGTTGTTCTGAAGGCTTGGTTGAGGTGCGTAAGTCACCAGGGCCTTGCTATCTCCAGGCTCACGTGTCCCGCCCTCTCCAGCTTGGCCTGAGCTTCCAGCAACACTTGAACTTCCCGGCTCACTTCCAGCATACGAGACATTGGCTCTCCCATCTTTCTCTCTTGAGAACTTGGCCGGCTTCAGATGAGGATGCAAGATCCAGCACTTGTTCTTCTTGTGACCTTGTCTCTTGCAATGATCACAATTTCCCGTGAACTTCTTTGCATCATACTGGTTAGAGCTCGCACGGTTTGCTTGCGGAACCTCAGCTTGGTTTGCAAGTGTGATCTCTCCTTTCCCTCCAAAGAGACCGATAGAACCTTCCTCCTTCTGAACTTGTGCACACACTTCCTCAAGGTCAGGTAACTT
>NW_013617475.1:13270-19174 GCF_000695525.1 Brassica oleracea var. oleracea | reverse complement strand
TCCATGTCCTCCTGTGTCAAGCTGTTGATAGCACGTTTCACTTCAAACACACGGCTCAAGTTTGAGATGTTACCATAAACCTTCTTTAGCGTGTCCCAAAGATCCTTTGCTGTCTCACAGTAGCTGTATGCCTCCAGGATAGACACTTCAAGAGACCGTTGGAGTATGGACATCACCAGCTGATCATCCTGCTCCCACTTCTCTTCATTGCACTCTACAATCTCCTTGTCGCCTTCATAAGTAATGAGCTTTGGGGCTTCACTCTGTGTGATGTGTCCCCATAAACCCTTACTCCCCACTGCTGTCTTCACCAAACGAGACCACAAAAGATAGTTACCCCCATTGAGAGTAACCGGAACCACAGCTTTGTTGCTTTCCATTTCAGACCCACTCGGATGAAAGATATGCAACTAAAGTGTTCTTTCTTAGTACTCAAACCCAGATTATGATGAACCTGGCTTTGATACCATATAACTTTAGAGAATCTGAGTTTGATATAAGAAAAGAAAAGAATTAGAGAAGTTTTAGAGATGATTTAGGACGAGTTTAGCTAAGAGTTTAGTGTATAATCATGATTGGGAGTCTTTGAGCCTAAGAGGGTGTTTTTGTGTCAAGAACTGTCTAATTATCATTAATGAAGAGTTTACAATATATATAGGAGAAGATACAAGGTTTTTCCCAAAGGTAAAGTAAGCAAAGCATGTGAAGTCAAGGAGGAGCTAGGCGCTGGTTTCAAACTAAGCAAATGGGAGATTCCACATGTGTGGGATGAATGGATAAGGTTGCTTTCCCTTTCCAGCTGCATACAGCCTGTCAAGTCGCGGCCTTATCCTTCTCTCAACGGTCTGATCAAGTGCTGGTAACTCTCCATAGTTACCATCACCCTTTTCAGAAGTAACCATCCTGAATAGTGAAGAGTGTTACCCAAGACTTGTACGGCCACTCCTCATGTATGGCCTGTACGGATTGTACGGACTAAGCCTCCTCAATCCCTTTCTTCCTAATGCTTCACTACTTCATACCATCTCCTCACATACATTACTCAACACTTCATCTCATGATCTCATCTCAAAGTGATCTCATCTCAACAAAGCATGTGTAGTCAACCAAGAGAGGAGCGCATAACATAAAACATCCAATGAGCTTCTTCCCGCATGTCAAGCATCTTGGATCTTTGACTAGGATGCTGACAGTCTGTCACAGCCTGTCAGAGGTGCTCCCCAAGCTCTCCCAACGGTCTGATCCAAGTAGAGCATGGTAGAAGGTAAGACTGATCCGTTTACTTCCTTCTCGGTTAAACGATCAAGGTAACTCCTTCTTTACCTTGTACGGCCTATCCGTACACTTTGTACGGCTTGTCCGTACACTCACATCCTTAAATTCATTCTCAAGCCTCTAACCTTCACTAGCTTCATATCACATAGTTTTATCACCTCATTTCAACACTCCCCCTCAAGCTTAACCATGTGGAACAAGTTAAGCTTGGAAGGAACATGAGGTCTCCCTCATTAAAAACCTTACCAAAGAAAACCCATTTGGGACAAAACTTTGATAAGGGAAAAAGAGTAAAGTCCTCATGATCAGGGGACTATTCTATGGGTGAAAGATCAATGAGTCCTAACCTGATGTGTATGGACTCCATTGTCTTTTGTCTTGCTGCCTTGGTGAATACATCTGCTAACTGATCCTCACTCCTTGTATAGCATGGCAAGATTACTCCCAAAACAATCATCTGCCTCACCTTGTGACAGTCTACTTCAATGTGCTTGGTTCTCTCATGGAACACTGAGTTGGTTGCAATGTGTATATCTGCTTGGTTGTCACAATGCATAGTCATTGGTGTAGCTTGCTCTATCTCCAAATGTTTCAAGATCCCTTTTATCCACACCAGCTCATTTGTCAGCTTCAGCATTGCTCTATACTCAGCCTCAGCACTTGAACAGAATACTACTTTCTGCTTCTTGCTCTTCCATGTCACCAGATTCCCTCCAATGAATGTACAATACCCGGTGGTTGATCTTATGTCCGCTCTATCTCCAGCCCAATCAGCATCACAATAGCCCACCATTTCAGTACTCTTGTTGCATCCCATCCAAACTCCAAGGCCTGATGTACCGTTCAGATACAAGAGAAGTCTTTCCACCATTCTCCAATGATGCTCCTTTGGGACTTGCATATGCTGGCTCACTTGATTCACAGCAAAGCATATATCCGGACGTGTGATGGTATGATAGATGAGCTTCCCTACTAGCTTCATGTATAGCTTTGGATCATGAAAGACCTTGCTATCTTCAACCTCCCCCTCACGTGGAATCTTGTATCCATCTTCAAGAGGCATCCTTGCTGTCTTAACTCCTTGTATACCTGCATCTTTCAAAAGATCAAGTGTATACTTCCTTTGGGAAATGAACAATCGTTCCTTAGATCTACACAACTCCATTCCAATGAAGTATTTCATTTCTCCTAAGTCTTTAATTTCAAATACAGATTTTAAAAACTCCTTTGTGGCTTTTATACCAGCCTTATCACTACCTGTTATAATGATATCATCAACATACACAAATAGACAAATGATACCTGAGGGAGAAGTCAGTGTGAAGAGAGTATGATCCAATTCTGACTTCTTGAATCCACGCCCATTCAAGGTAGTGCTCAGCTTGTTGTACCATGCTCTAGGAGATTGTTTCAACCCATTGATAGCCTTCTTGAGTCTCAATACATTTCCAGGTTTCACAAGATGCTCTAGGCCTGGTGGTGGATGCATATACACTTCATCTTCTAGCTCTCCTTGAAGAAAGGCATTCTTCACATCCATCTGCCAAAGCTCCCACTCAAGATTCACAGCAAGAGATAATACAATTCTTATGGTACGAAGCTTAGCAACAGGAGCAAAGGTATCAATGTAGTCTTCCCCATATGTTTGAGTGTATCCTCTAGCCACCAATCTTTTCTTCTTCCTCCCAATAGTTCCATCAGGTTTGTACTTGATAGTGAATATCTACTTGCTGGTTACTGCCTTCTTTCCTTTGGCAGTTCACTTTCAAACCAAGTATCATTCTTTATCATGGCATTAGCTTCCTCACCTACTGATTCCTTCCAGTCTTGATGTAACATTGCTTCTTCATATGATCTAGGCACATGGCTTCCATCTAAGTTGATCATAAAAGCGCAATTCTCTTCTGGATAGCACGCAAATGAGCACACAGCTTGAGAGGGATGCTCCACAGCTTGGGCATTGTAGTACACTCTCGTGTTTACCCAGTTGGAAGCATCTTTCTTTAACCGTGTGCTTCTCCTCAATGGAACTACTACATTCTCCTCCACGGCTTCTTCTGGTATCTGACTTTCTTCACTAGTTTCCTGATCTTCATGTTGATCACTTCCCCTTGAGTCATCTCCACTTTGAACATGAGAGTCTGCGCTTTGTTGTTGATCTTCGGCTTCACTTGTTCCTTGAACTTCAGTATTAGAAGATTCACTTCCCCCTTCATGTTCTAAGTGAGATGATTCTTCAACTCTAACTGGTGGTGTCTCTTGGCGTCTGCTTTGATCTTGAGACACTCCAATGCCCAGCCCTTGCAGGATGTTTCTCAAGATTGCGGCCCTGTCCGATGGTTGGGATAGATCTTTAAGTTCTTCCCAGTTCTTCCCATCATAATATCCCTTATCTTCAAAGAACTTCACCTCTCTAGATACCAATACTCTTCTGGTATCTGGATCAAAGCATTTGTATCCCTTTTGGGATGTAGAGTATCCAATCAGCATAGCCTTGGTACTCTTTTCTTCTAGCTTGTTCCGCATTTCCCCGGGTACTAGCACATAACAGACACACCCAATGATCCTCAAATGTTCCAGCACTGGCTTACTCTTGTTAAGAACCTCAAAGGGGGACTGATCATTCAGAATCTTTGTTGGTGTTCTGTTGATTAGATAGCTTGCGGTCATCACTGCATCACTCCAATGCCTTTTAGGCACACTTGTATAGAACATCATCGATCTCGCCACCTCCATGAGATGTCTATTCTTCCTTTCAGCCACTCCATTCTGCTGGGGTGTATAAGGACAGCTTGTCTGATGAAGGATTCCATGGCTAGCTAGATGTTCTTTGAATGCATGACTTGTATACTCCCCACCATTATCAGACCTAAAAATCTTAATCTTGGCATTATAGTGGTTAGTCACATAGTTTTGAAAGTTTTTAAATGCATCAATGAAAGTTACATAATACTTGTAATTATCCCTAGATAAACAAGGAGCAGTCCAAACATTAGAGTGGATTAAGTCAAAACAATTATCATAAACTGTAACTGATCTTTGAAACACACTCTTACAATGTTTTCCCAAAATACAAGCTTGACAATCATTATTTTTAAACATGACACCTGGTAACATTATGCTTAAAGCCCTAACATGTGGATGTCCTAGTCTAGCATGCCACAAAGCATCCTTACATAAAGAAACAGAGCTAAACGAAAAACAAGAACTAGAAATAGGATAAAGATCTTCAAGCATGTAAAGGTCTCCCTTAGTTGCTCCTTGGCCAATCAACTTACTGCTCTTAACATCCTGAAACTTCACATCATTAGGACCAAAAATAACATTGCAATGAAGATCAAGTTGTGCATCTCTTGACGGATAACAAGTTGGAAGTAAATTCAGGCATGTAGAATGCTTTAGAATCTTTATTAAACAGTTTCAACCTACCAATGCCTCTAATAGGAATTCTATCACCATTAGCAATCATGACATGACTTTGGGGTAGGTTCTATATCCTTAATCAAATTGTTATCACTAATCATGTGATGAGATGCACCAGAATCAATAATCAAAGGTTTATGTATGTCCTTAGCTAGATGACTTCTAGGATGATTATTGTTATTCTTTAAGTTCTCAAGCACTCCTAAGAGTTTATTAGCAATGCTATGTTCAGTTTTAGCAGTCAAGGGATTCTCTAGTATGTCTAGTAACCTATCAGTTCTACTAGGCATAGTATGAGCAGCAAAAGAATAGCCAAGAGTATTGTGTCTTAGTTTGTTACCAGACTCTTTAAGAGCTTTGATGAGTGCATCTATGTCTGACTTCCTGATCACCTCATGCTCTAGGTTCTTCCCTCCTGAGTGATGAGAAGAGAGAGCTCGCCCTTCACTCTCATTCACTTGCGATGTACAAGCTCCGGATGCACCGCCACTACTTGTCTCGGTGGACATGTGAGCTCGTGCTTCTCTCTCTTTGTTGAATTTGCTTTGCTTGAGGTGAGGGTGAAGTATCCAACACTGGCTCTTCTTATGGTCTGGCTTTTTGCAATGATCACAATTCCCTTCAAAGCGGTCACCATACTTTCTCCCATCAGTCTTGTATCCCGCCTTGTGTGCTTGCACATCCTCAGCCTGGTGAGCCATAGATAGCTCCCCCTTTCCTCCAAACAAGCCGAGAGAGCTTTCCTCCTTCTGAAGTTGAGAGCACACCTCCTCCATTGATGGTAGGCTTGGCGATCTCAGCATGTGCTTGATGACATCCTTATAGCACACGCCTAAGGTCATCATCAACCCAAACACCTGATCGTGCTCTCTCCTTTCCATGATGATCTCTTGATCATTGGTGCTTGGGCGCAGGTTATCCAGCTCAGACCAAAGAGCTCTGAAATTCCCAATGTGTTTAGTAAGCTCCACACCATCTTGCGTCAAGGAGGTGATGGCTTTCTTTAACTCAAACACACGGCTAAGGTTTGAGACATTTCCAAATGTCTTCTGGAGCGTCTCCCATAGGTGCTTAGGTGTCTCACAGAAGCTATAAGCTTCAAGCAAAGGGACTTCAATAGAACCGTGGAGCACCGACAGCACCATCAGATCTTCTTGAACCCATTTCTTCTTCACTTCAGCTTCAGTGAGTACTTTTCCACCTTCA
>NW_013617475.1:9660-12773 GCF_000695525.1 Brassica oleracea var. oleracea | reverse complement strand
ACAAGGTTTAAAGATAAGCTAAAGCATGTGTAGTCAACCAAGAGAGGAGCGCATATCATAAAACATCCAATGAGCTTCTTCCCGCGTATGAAGCATCTTGGATCTTTGACTAGGATGCTGACAGTCTGTCACAGCCTGGCACAGCCTGTCAGATGCGCTCCCCAAGCTCTCCCAACGGTCTGATCCAAGTAGAGCATGGTAGAAGGTAAGACTGATCCGTTTACTTCCTTCTCGGTTAAACGATCATGGTAACTCTTTCTTTACCTTGTACGGCCTATCCGTACACTTTGTACGGCTTGTCCGTACACTCACATCCTTAACTTCATTCTCAAGCGTCTAACCTTCACTAGCTTCATATCACATAGTTTCATCACCTCATTTCAACATTCTGGACATCTTCTAGAGCTTGCCCTATTAATCTACAAGCTCTATATCCTCTTCAGTTCAACAACAGCTACTGTGAGACACCAAAGGACCTGTGGGAGACACTCCAGAAGGTCTATGGCAACACCACAAATCTGAGCCGTGTGTTTGAGTTGAAGAGATCGATCAACACACTGATGGACGGGTGAAGACTCTGATATATGGAGAAGGTTTGAGAACGGATCAGACCGTTTGGAGATAAGGTTGAGACGCGCCTTATCTATCCAGGCTTGGACAGGCGGTAAAGCCAAAAGCTTGTGAACACCTTGGTCCGTCCATTTCAAAAGAGCTTCTTCCTTTAGTGTTGACTCCACATGCTTAGACTAGTGCCTTATTCTTTACGTGAAAACCCTAGTGCTTCTCCTATATAAGTTGTAAACCCATCTCTTAATAAGATCAAACAGTTCTATCCAATTAATCACTCTACTCTTTCATAATGATTCCTCACTAGTCATCTAATCACATAATCATCTCCTTATTAATCCTAAATCATTCTACTCTTTCACATACAAACTCACAGATTATCTAAAACTCTTATTATGAAGAACAAAACAAAGAAGACTTGAAGGATCTTACCTCGGAGAGAGCTACTACCTTGCGGATCATCTTAGAAAACCTTGGGGTCAAGGTGAGACAAGATCAGCAAGGACTTGGAAGTAACCCAGGATACCAGTCACCGAATGGTGGCATTTCAGCAACTCCTACTTCTGATCATGGGGGAGAAAGGAGTGAACCAGAGACAACTCAAGAGAGTGGAGCATCTGGTATACATGATCAAGACGTGGAGTTGAGTGAACGGCAAGATGGAGCTGAAGCAAGTCAGCTAGAAGAAGAGGTAGAAGAAGTATCTTTACCATCACAAGAAAGTGGAGAAGAACCACAAGTGGAGCAATCACCATCACCTCAACCGGTACCAGCATTGAGAAGGAGCACACGGATTAGGCGAGATGCTTCCAACTGGGTAAGCACAAGAGTGTACTACAATGCCCAGGCTGTGGAGCATCCTTTTCAAGTTGTGTGTTCATTTGCGCAATATCCTGAAGATCATTGTGCCTTCATGGTGAGCTTAGATGAAAGCCATGTCCCTAGGAGCTATGAAGAGGCAATGATGATACAAGAGTGGAGAGACTCGGTGAAGGCTGAGGCTGATGCTATGATAAAGAATGACACATGGTATGAGAGTGAGCTACCAAAAGGGAAGAGAGCTGTATCAAGCAGATGGATATTCACAATCAAGTACCTTCCGAATGGAGAGATAGACAGGCGCAAGAAAAGACTTGTAGCAAGAGGGTTTACTCAAACCTATGGAGAAGATTATATAGATACCTTTGCTCCTGTTGCCAAGCTACACACAATCCGAATAGTCTTATCTCTTGCTGTGAATCTTGGCTGGAATCTTTGGCAGATGGATGTGAAAAACGCTTTCTTACAAGGAGAACTTGAGGATGAAGTGTATATGCTTCCACCACCAGGCCTTGAGCATCTAGTCAAGAACGGAAATGTGTTGAGACTAAAGAAGGCAATCTATGGACTTAAGCAGTCCCCAAGAGCAAGGTATCACAAGTTAAGCACTACCTTGAATGGGAGAGGGTTCAGGAAGTCAGAACTTGATCACACTCTATTCACTCTCACTACACCCTCAGGTATTGTAGCACTCCTTGTGTATGTTGATGATATCATCATCACTGGTAGTGATAATGATGGTATCAAAGCTACCAAGGAGTTTCTAAAATCTGTATTTGAGATTAAAGACTTAGGAGAAATGAAATAATTCCTTGGAAATGAGTTGTGTAGATCTAAGGAAGGATTGTTCATTTCTCAAAGGAAGTATACACTTGATCTCTTGAAAGATGCAGGTGCATATGGAGGGAAAACGGCCAAGATGCCCATGGAAGATGTGTATAAGGTTCCACGAGAGGGGGAGATTGAAGACAGCAAACCCTTTCATGATCCAAAGCTTTATAGACAGCTAGTTGGTAAGCTAATATACTTAACCATCACACGACCTGATATATGTTTTGCTGTTAATAAGGTGAGCCAACATATGCAAGTCCCAAAGGAACATCATTGGCGCATGGTAGAAATATAAGATTTAGAGAATCTGAGTTGTATATGAGAGAGTAGTATGATGTAGGTTCAGTAGAGAAAGGATTAGTGACTAATGGAGAATCATTATGGAAATGTGTAGAGAGATTAATAGGATAGAACTGTCTAATTTTCATTAATGAGATTCGTACATATTTATATGGATCAGCCTACAAGGGTTTTGTAATAGTGAAAGCATATCCTAAAGACTAAGCATGTGGAGTCAACCGGGAAGGGGCGCGCCTCTTTTGAATGAACGGATGAGAGCTGTTACACGCTTGATGCCAAAGGGATCTTTGCTAGATGCTCCTTTTGCCTTTACAGCTAGCAACAGCTAGGCCGCGGTTCAATATGATCCTCCAACGGTCCTGGCCTAAAGCCTCTCTCTCTGGTCGAGTCTTTGGCCACTTCTAAGATAGATAAACGGATTGCCTTCCTTCCCAAGGTACTTGAGCTGTACGGTCACTTCCATATCCGTACATGTCCGTACACAACTTCCACTTCTCTTCTCTTGAGCTTTCTTCTTATGAACACCCTTGATCCTTTCACTTAATCATCTCCATATCTCAACACCAAACTGGGAAACTGGAATCACGTTATTTGAA
>NW_013617475.1:330-9563 GCF_000695525.1 Brassica oleracea var. oleracea | reverse complement strand
CTTAACACTCCCCCTCAAGCTTAGCTTTGTGAAAGTCTAAGCTTGGATAGCCATGAGATCTTCCTCATTAAAAACCTCACTAAGGAAAACCCATTGGGACAAAACCTTAATGAGGGAAAAAGAGTAAAGATCTCATGACTAAGGGGATCAGCTGCTTCTCTTCCCAAGATCAATGAGGCCCAACCTGATGTGAATGGACTCCATTGTCTTCTTTCTTGCAGCCTTGGTGAACACATCAGCCAACCGATCTTTACTCCTTGTGTAGCATGCCAAGATGACTCCTAGGATGATCATCTGCCTCACCTTGTGGCAATCAACTTCAATGTGCTTGGTTCTCTCATGGAACACCGAGTTGGAGGCAATGTGGATAGCTGCTTGGTTATCACAATGCATTGTCATTGGTGTGGTTCGATCAATCTCCAAATGCTTCAAGATGCCTTTGATCCACACCAGCTCGTTGGTAAGCTTCAGCATAGCTCTATACTCAGCTTCTGCACTTGAGCAAGAGACCACCTTCTGCTTCTTACTCTTCCATGTAACCAAGTTGCCTCCAATGAATGTGCAATAGCCTGTGGTTGATCTCCTGTCTGCTTTATCACCAGCCCAATCTGCCTCTTAGTATCCAACCACTTCAGTGCTCCCATTGCAACCCATCCTTTCCACCATGCGCCAGTGATGTTCCTTAGGCACTTGCATGTGTTGACTCACCTGATTCACAGCAAAACAAATGTCAGGCCTAGTTATGGTAAGATAAATCAATTTGCCAACTAGTTTTCTATAGAGTTTAGGATCCTGATAAGGTTTGCTGTCTTCAATCTCCCCCTCTCGCGGGACATTGTAGCCATCCTCCATAGGCATCCTTGCTGTCTTGCCTCCATAAGCACCTGCACCTTTCAAAAGATCAAGTGTATACTTCCTTTGGGACATGAACAAACCTTCCTTGGATCTACATATCTCAATTCCAAGAAAGTATTTCATTTCTCCCAAGTCTTTTATCTCAAACATGGATTTAAGGAACTCCTTGGTTGCTATGATACCTTCCTTATCACTTCCTGTGCAATCATACTTGAGGGAGTAGTGAGAGTGAAAAGGGTGTGATCATGTTCAGACTTCTTGAAGCCTCGGTCGGCCATTCAGGGTAGTACTCAGCTTGTTGTACCAAGCTCTTGGTGATTGCTTCAGCCCATAGATAGCTTTCTTCAGTCTCAACACATTCCCTCTCTTCACTAAGTGTTCCAAGCCGGGAGGTGGATGTATATACACTTCATCCTCAAGTTCTCCTTGTAGAAAGGCATTCTTCACATCCATTTGCCATAAGCCCCATCCAAGGTTCACAGCCAAGCTTAAGACAATCCGGATTGTGTGTAGTTTAGCTACTGGTGCAAAGGTCTCAATGTATTCTTCTCCATACGTTTGTGTGAAGCCTCTTGCAACCAGTCTTGACTTCTTCCTCTCAACCTTTCCATCAGCCTTATACTTGATTGTGAAGATCCATCTACTAGTCAAAGCCTTCTTCCCTTTGGGTAGCTCACTCTCATACCATGTATCATTCTTGATCATAGCTCCTGCCTCAGCTCCAACTGATTCCTTCCATTCTTTATCGATCATTGCCTCTTCATAGCTTCTTGGAATGTAGTTATCATCCAAGTTTACCATAAAAGCACAATGTTCTTCAGGGTATTGAGCAAATGAACATACAGCTTGAGAGGGATGCTCCACAGCTTGGGCATTGTAGTACACTCTCGTGTTGACCCAACTGGAAGGATCCTTCCTCAGCCTTGTACTCCTTCTTAGTTGTTGCTGTGGTTGAGGAGGAGTCGGCTCTCTCACTTCTTCCTGAGTCTCATCACCTGATGATTCTCCCACTGGTACTGATTCGGTCTCCACACCATCTTGTGTTGTTTCTACACCACCTTGATCATGTGACGCCAAATCCTCTCCTCTTCTATCACTTGAGCTTTCTTGAGCTCCTGTTTCTTCTCCCCCCTCATGATGAAGGTGGGGTTGTTCTGTGGTTTCCATAGGTGGTGGAGATGTTCCCGGACAGCCCCCTCCACTATTTTGGTCTTGAGACACCTTAATACCTAGGTTCTCCAAGATAATCCGCAGCACACCAGCCTTGTCTGATGTAATATCCCTCAAGTCTTCCTGATTCTTCTCATCATAGTATCCACGTGATTCAATGAACTTCACATCTCTAGAAGTCAAAACCCTCCGTGTAACTGGATCATAACATCTATACCCCTTTTGAGTTGTTGAATAACCAATAAACATGGCTTTGGTGCTTCTAGCTTCAAGCTTGGTGCACAGCTCTTCCGGAATCAGCACATAACACAAGCATCCAAAGACTCTCAAGTAGTCAAGGACTGGCTTGTTCTTGTTTTTGAACTTCAAATGGAGCATGATCTCCTAACACCTTAGTTGGAGTTCTGTTGATCAAGTAGCATGCAGTAGATACAGCATCACTCCAAAACCTTTTGGGAACGTTTGCTTGAAGCATGAGAGCCCTTGCCATTTCCATGAGATGTCTGTTCTTCCTCTCAGCCACCCCATTTTGCTGAGGAGTATAGGGACAACTAGTCTGATGGAGCACTCCATGCTGAGCTAGATGTTGTTTGAACGCCAAGCTTGTGTACTCTCCTCCATTATCTGATCTAAAAATTTTAATCTTGGCATGATAATGGTTAGTCACATAAGCTTGAAAGTTCTTAAATGCATCAAGTACTCTATCTTTGGTTTGAATTAAGGTTAACAAGGTGTATTTGGATTTTTCATCAATGAATGTGACAAAGTACTTAAAGTTATCCCAAGACATACAAGGAGCAGTCCACACATTAGAATGAATCAAATCAAAGCAATTCTCATAGACTGTTGTAGACTTAGGAAACACATTCTTACAATGCTTGCTTAGGATACAAGTTTCACAATCTTTATTCTCATAAATAACACCTGGTACCATTAAGTTCAAAGGTTTAACATGAGGGTGGCCTAGTCTAGCATGCCATAATGCATTCTTATTCAAACTAGAGACAGAATCAGAAGCAAATGTAAATGAACAACAATGATTAGGAACAGAGGTAAGATCTTCAAGTAAGTAAAGTTCTCCTTTAGTAACTCCTTTCCCAATCACCTTGCTGCTTTTAATATCCTGAAACTTTACATCATTATGACTGAATATAACATTGCATTGCAAGTCAGTAGCACATCTCTTAACCGACAATAGATTAGATGTAAACTCAGGCATGTAGAAGGCTTTAGATTTTTTTTCAAACAACTTAAGTTTTCCTATCCCTTTTATGGGAATTTTATCACCATTAGCAATCATTACATTTCCATTTGCAGGCTCAATATCCTTAATCAATCTAGTGTCACTTATCATGTGATGAGATGCACCAGAGTCAACTATCAATGCTTTAGGCCTATTACTAGCAGTGTGAGCTTGATAAGGAGTCCTAGCCGGTTTACAATCATTCCTTAAGTTGATGAATGCATTTTCAATCCTAGCACTTCTAGGCCTATTACTAGCAGTGTGAGCTTGATAAGGAGTCCTAGCCAGTTTACAATCATTCCTTAAGTTGATGAATGCATTTTCAATCCTAGCACTTCTAGGCCTATTACTAGCAGTGTGAGCTTGATAAGGAGTCCTAGCCAGTTTACAATCATTCCTTAAGTTGATGAATGCATTTTCAATCCTAGCACTTCTAGGCCTATTACTAGCAGTGTGAGCTTGATAAGGAGTCCTAGCCAGTTTACAATCATTCCTTAAGTTGATGAATGCATTTTCAATCCTAGCACTTCTAGAATCACTTTCAATACTATCAGTTATGTTATCAATTAGGGATGCACCAAATGAATAACCATAGTTGATACTACTTTTGTTACCATTTTCTTTGAGCATCTTGATGAGGGCGTCTATGTCTGATCTCCGGATGTAGTCATTGTTGCTTGGCCCTCCTGTATAAGCCACAAGTGACTTCCCATCACTCAGATCACGCGTATCTCCTTCATTTGCCCTGCTTGATGAACCAGCACCCGAGGAGCTCTCGCTCATGTGTGCCCTTGCTTCTTTTTCTTTCAAGAACTTAGTCGGCTTCAGGTGAGGATGAAGGATCCAGCACTGACTCTTCTTGTGTCCATGCTTCTTGCAGTGACCACAGTTCCCATTGAACCTCTTGTCCTCATACTTTCCATGAACAGCCTTGTTTGCTTGAGGAGATTCATTCTGATCGGCTTGAGCAGCTTGATTTGCCAATGAGAGCCCTCCTTTGCCTCCAAACAATCCAATGGAGCCTTGCTCTTTCTGAATCTGTGAGCATACATCCTCAAGATCAGGGAGCTTATCAGACCTTAACATGTGCTGAATGAGACCGGAGTAGGCAGGACTCAGCGTGAGTAGTAACCCAAACACCTTGTCTTGCTCGCGTCTCTCATTCAACTGATCTGGATTGGTTGTGCTTGGCCTCAACATCTCTAGCTCGGACCACAAAGCCCTGAATCTCCCCAAATGTTTGGTGAACTCCATGTCTTCTTGCACTAGGTTGTTGATGGCTTGCTTCACCTCAAAGACCCGGCTCAGGTTTGAAGTGTTCCCATACACTTTCTTCAAAGTGTCCCACAGCTCCTTGGCTGTCTCACAGTAGTTGTATGCCTCCAGTATCACCGGCTCCAACGACCCATGAAGAACAGACATCACCACCATGTCCTCTTGCTGCCACTTCTCTACAGCTTCACTTGAGACCTCTTCTTGGCCCTCTCCTTGAGTAATGAGCTTTGGAGCTTCACCAGTTGTAACATGACTCCACAAGCCCTTACTTCCAACGATTGTCTTCACTAGCCGAGACCAAACCAGGTAGTTGTTCCCCTTAAAGGTAATCGCCACCTTCATCTTCATGTTCTCCATCTTAACACAGCTTGACTTCAAAAGCTTGAGATAGATGGGACCTTGAACCAACGAATCTTGTAAGAACTGATCTGAACTTGTCTAGAACCCACACACGCACAAAGATGAACACCTTTGAGCTTTGATCTTCCACGGATGGCTTCAAAGCTTAAAACTTGTTTCTTGACGTTTCAAAACAAGAACTCAGATCCTTTGGAACCTGGCTCTGATACCATATAAGATTTAGAGAATCTGAGTTGTATATGGGAGAGTAGTATGATGTAGGTTGAGTAGAGAAAGGATTAGTGACTAATGGAGAATCATTATGGAAATGTGTAGAGAGATTTATTGGATAGAACTGTCTAATTTTCATTAATGAGATTGAGATACAATATATAGTAAAGAGAAGACACTAGGGTTTCGGTATACAAGCATGTGAAGTCAATGCATAAGGGGAGCGCTCATTTGAAAGTATCCAATAGGAGCACCCGCGTGTGTGAGGCATCTTTTGCTTTATGCCTTATCCTTCCGGTCCATGACAGTCTGTCACACGCTCCTTCTCCCTTCCTTATCCACTCTCAACGGTCTGATCACTTTGCCCAAGTGACCAAAGCTTCTTCCCATCATACAAAGTTACTCGGGTAACTTTGTTTCACCATGATCGAGTTACCTTCTCCCTTTGTACGGCCTAGTACGGCTTCTGTACGGCCTGGTACGGATGGCTCGTCCATGCTATGCCTTGACTCCCCAAGCTTAACCAGTTCCCATAAGTCTTCCTTCCTCATATCCTCATCTCATCTCAACAAGAAAGGCTCTTGATGTATCTGAATGGAACAGCTGATCAAGGTGTGTGGATGGGCTACAATGGAAGCACTGAAGTAGTAGGCTATTGTGATGCGGATTGGGCTGGGGATAGAGCTGACAGGAGATCAACCACTGGCTATTGCACATTCATTGGAGGCAACCTGGTTACATGGAAGAGTAAGAAGCAGAAGGTGGTTTCCTGTTCAAGTGCAGAGGCTGAGTATAGAGCCATGTTGAAGCTCACAAACGAGTTAGTATGGATCAAGGGCATCTTGAAGCACTTGGAGATTGATCAAGCAACACCAATGACCATGCATTGTGATAACCAAGCCGCCATCCACATTTCCACCAACTCAGTCTTTCATGAGAGAACGAAGCACATTGAAGTGGATTGCCACAAGGTGAGGTAGATGATTGTACTAGGAGTGATCTTGCCATGTTACACTAGAAGTTAAGATCAATTGGCTGATGTGTTTACTAAGGCAGCAAGGCAAAAGACTATGGAGTCCATTCACATCAGATTGGGGCTCATAGATCTTGGGAAGAACCGAAGCTGATCCTCTTAGCTATGAGGTCTTTACTTTTTTTCCCTCATCAAGGTTTTGTCCCAATGGGTTTTCCTTGGTGAGGTTTTTAATGAGGAAGATCTCATGGCTATCCAAGCTTAGACTTTCACAAAGCTAAGCTTGAGGGGGAGTGTTGAGATGAAGCCATTAGATGATGAGATGTGTTACTAATAAGAGATGAGGCTTAGATGAGTAAAGGGTTGGAGGAATGAGTTTGGGATGGACAAGGCCGTACAGGCCGTACAGGCCGTACGGTGGCCGTACTGGCCGTACGGTGGCCGTACTGGCTGTAACAATTGGATCGACCAAACTCACTTAAGGAAAGTTACTAAACTTGGGTAACTTGGAAAGTAAAGGAGAAGGCACTCTGATCCCTTTACTGTTGTTACCGTGAGAAGAGGATAAGGAAGAGCTATGACAGGCTGTCAGTAGCTGTGTAAAGGCAAAGGTGCTTTACACACAAGGAAGAGTCTAATTGGACAGTTTGAATTAAAGTAGTATCTTATCCAATGTAATAGTGTGCTTTCTGAAACCCTTAACCCCTTGTAGCCTCTCTATATATTGTAGCATCTGATCATTAATAATAATTAGACAGTTCAGACTATCCTTTGCCTTCATGGCTTATTCTTAGTCTCTTACGGTCAACTCGTTCTCTACTCTCAGTTCCTCTCTAATCTCTTTCAAATCTATTCTAAACACTCAGATTACTCTTCATTACTCTAAACTTATAGAATCACGATGTGAAAAGCTGTATTTGGATCCATAAAGTAGTGTAGAATCACCAGGAAGTTGAATAAATCACATAGGAGTTAGGATGAAGAAGTTATCCCACTTTCAAATCAGGTGATCCCAGTTTTCCTGTTTGGGAATATGACTACTTCTTTGTCATTCTAATCAAACCAGGATGAATCGTGATGTGAAATGCTGTCTTTGGATAGATAAGGCAGTGGAGGAATTTGAATAAATCTCATAGGAGTTAGGATGAAGAAGTTATCCCACTTTCAAATCAGGTGATCCCAATTTTCATATTTTGGAATATGATAACTTCTTTGTCATTCTAATCAAAACAGGATGAATCACGATGTGAGAAGTTGTATTTGGATCCATAAGGTAGTGTAGAATCACCAGGAAGTTGAATAAATCTCATAGGAGTTAGGATGAAGAAGTTATCCCACTTTCAAATCAGGTTATACCAGTTTTCCTGTTTGAGAATATGCCTACTTTTTTGTCATTCTAATCAAATCAGGATGAATCATGGTGTGAAATGCTGTCTTTGGATACATAAAGCAGTGGAGAATCACCAGAAAGTTGAATAAATCTAATAGGAGTTAGGATGAAGAAGTTATCCCACTTTCAAATCAGGTGATCCCAATTTTCATATTTTGGAATATGATAACTTCTTTGTCATTCTAATCAAAACAGGATGAATCACGATGTGAGAAGTTGTATTTGGATCCATAAGGTAGTGTAGAATCACCAGGAAGTTGAATAAATCTCATAGGAGTTAGGATGAAGAAGTTATCCCACTTTCAAATCAGGTGATCCCAATTTTCATATTTTGGAATATGATAACTTCTTTGTCATTCTAATCAAACCAAGATGAATCACGATGTGAGAAGCTGGATTTAGATCCATAAAGTAGTGAAGAATCACCAGGAAATTGAATAAATCTGTAACAACCCGCCCCGTGGGACCCAGGCTCACAGCGCTGCAGCGCACCGACCCCAACCCCTCCATTATGGGAACTACCTGCCCCATAATTAGGTTGTTGGTGAGATTCGAACCCCCGACCTCACCCTTTAACAGCCTTCCCACAAGACAAGCTGTCACCAATTGAACTGCAGTTCAATTGGTGACAGCTTGTCTTGTGGGAAGGCTGTTAAAGGGTGAGGTCGGGGGTTCGAATCTCACCAACAACCTAATTATGGGGCAGGTAGTTCCCATAATGGAGGGGTTGGGGTCGGTGCGCTGCAGCGCTGTGAGCCTGGGTCCCACGGGGCGGGTTGTTACAGAAAGTGAGACCAGTTATTACAGAAAATGAAAGGTCAGAAGACAAAAAATGAAAAACCCTCCTGAAACACGGTCCCCAGAATCTCTTGGAAACAAAGAAAAATTAAATCAAAAGAGAGTTGCAGAATAAAAGTAACAATAAATATATAAAGCTCGCGAACAAAATAAAAGGAAGAGGGCTTACCGAGAAAAGAGCTAAGCTTTGCTGAGTAGCTAAAGAAAAGTTCGAGTGAATGATGAAGCTTAGATAAACCCTGAATGGCCTTTAGCTTGAAGAGTATCCACAGAGATAGAGATGAGGAGGAGGAGTTAGGATGAAGAAGTTATCCCACTTTCAAATCAAGTGATCCTAGTTTTCCTGTTTGGGCATATGCCTACTTCTTTGTCATTCTAATCAAACCAGGATGAATCATGATGTGAAATTCTGTCTTTGGATACATAAAGCAGTGCAGAATCACCGGGAAGTTGAATAAATCTCATAGGAGTTAGGGTGAAGAAGTTATCCCACTTTCAAATCAATTGATCCCAGTTTTCATATTTTGGAATATGACTACTTCTTTGTCATTCTAATCAAACCAGGATGAATCGCGATGTGAGAAGCTGTATTTGGATCCATAAAGTAATGTAGAATCACCAGGAAGTTGAATAAATATCATAGAAGTTAGGATGGAGAAGTTATCCCACTTTCAAATCAGGTGATCCCAGTTTTCCTGTTTGGGAATATGACTACTTCTTTGTCATTCTAATCAAAACCGGGTGAATCGTGATGTGAAATGATGTCTTTGGATACATAAAGCAGTGGATAATCACCAGGAAGTTGAATAAATCTCGTATGAGTTAGGATGAAGAAGTTACCCCACTTTCAAATCAAGTGATCCCAGTTTTCCTGTTTGGTAATATGACTACTTCTTTGTCATTCAAATCAAACCCGAATGAATCGCGATGTGAGAAGCTGTATTTGGATCCATAAAGTA
>NW_013617475.1:0-195 GCF_000695525.1 Brassica oleracea var. oleracea | reverse complement strand
TGATGTGAAATGCTGTCTTTGGATACATAAAGCAGTGGAGAATCACCAGGAATTTGAATAAATCTCATAGGAGTTAGGATGAAGAAGTTATCCCACTTTCAAATCAGGTGATCCCAGTTTTCATATTTTGGAATATGAGAACCTCTTTGTCATTCTAATCAAACCAGGATGAATCGTGATCTGAGAAGCTGTATT
>NW_013617474.1:65097-70649 GCF_000695525.1 Brassica oleracea var. oleracea | reverse complement strand
TGTATAAGTAGATTTTTCAAGACTACTTCCCTTTTAATAGAATAGATATTTTCATTTAAAGGTATTTGTGATTACTAAGTAAGTAACAAATGAAAGTATGACATTTTATATAGTTTGAAATTCTCTTTCATTTTTTTATTAAGAACGCCATATTTTGTTAGATTTCAACTATATGTTAAATCTCTTATGAAAGTAAATCATGAAAAACCATGATGGTAGTCAAATGGTATAGAAATCATTGCATTTTATTTGTTAGTAGTATTGTTATATTAGCATTTAATTCTATTTTTGAAAAATAATACTTTTTTTTCCTTCTGAAATTCATTATAACATAAAGGTTTCCTACAAGGTTATCAAAAGAGCTAAGTCTCACAATTCATCTTCAAGACTGACACTGCTAGACAACATAAACAAACTGGGAACAAAACACACTCCCTCTCCTCCGAGCTAGCTTCGAGAATATCAAAGGAACCGGCTTTCATTAACAAAGACCTTAAAAAGCCAAGAGGGATGACCGTTTGCCACATATTATTGTAGTCTCCTTTGTCTTGTTACACTTTGAGCAATGAATGCCGCTCCTATATTTTCCTCTCTCGTGACCCTCAATAGCTGAAATTCCTCCATCAAAGCCAATTTCCTTTTCAACTCCCCTGCTTGATATCCTAGCGCAGGCCACTGGTGAGGTTTTTGCACAGCTAGAAATAGTTCCTTGAAAGCTCCTGCAAAAATCTTGTGATAATTCAGACTAGTCATGCTTTCCACCGGCCACAGCACCGTAGCTAGTCTAGCTTCATCTAAATAGCCAATGTTTGAGAAAGCTCTCCTACTGTGAAATAAGACCACTCCTCTATGGTTCCGTACCACCCACGCCACACCGAGAAGCTTATACTTTTTTTCCCATTCAAAGTCTACATTGCACATTAGCCATCCCTGCTTTGGGGGCATCCATCTGCGTTTACCTTGCACCTTGACCTCTGCATCTTCACTTGCTTCTTCTTCCTCCACTACCTGAGCCAACAACCACTCATCCGCCTTCTCCTTTGCCTTTCTCTGGATATCAGTGGGATCCAATCTTCTACTGTTAAAGACCAAGTCATTTCTGCTCTTCCATATACACCACATAATCCATGGCCATGTTCTATGATCTTCTACTTCTCCTCTCCGCATCGAGTTCAAGTTTAATAGATAGTTAATATTAGGGAACATATTACCCTCTTAAAGCTCGAACTCTGGTTGAGGAATCCTAGATAAAGCCCACACTTGTCTTGCTGGTGCGCATTGGAAGAGAGCATGATGTATTGATTCCCCTTCGAGTCTACACGTTTGACACCTAGTATCCATCTTCATTCCTCTTTTACTTATCAAGTCTGCTACTGGTAATGCCTCACTTAACGCTTTCCACAAGAAGGTTTTGATTTTAGGAGCAGTTCGAACCTTCCAAATATTCTCTTTGATCGGATTGGTGGATGAGAGAGAGAGAACCTCTGGATGGCATTCTTTAAAATTTTGGTCCCTCACCAACCAGTATGCAGACTTGAAAGTCATGTTACCACTTGCTTCCAAGAGAACCCCCGGGCGGCGAAATCGAAGGTTGTTTGGCAATGATCAACTCGATGGAACAAAGATCTCCTGAAGAGAAGCAATATTCCACCTCCTGGACGTCATGTCTATTAGATCACTGGCCATCAGCTTCACATCAAAAGTGGCATTCTTGATCCATGGAGCTCTCATTCCTAAGCTTGGGTCTTGATACCACCCAAATTACCCTAAGGAGTGATTTATACTCTCTCAAATAAGAGGTCGACACTTAGGGATCGAATTCACAGGGAGCTAGAGAACCAATTAGATCTAATAGTTTATGATTAAGCTAGGGTAATAGTTTATAAAGCAGTAAATATAGATAGCAAAGCAGTAAACAGTAAACAAGTTGAACAAGACTATTGTTCAGCATGGCAGGGAGTTGTTTGATGGAAGGATGGTTGATAAATCTAGGGTTTCTATTCAGGTAATGAGGATTATAATGATATAGAGGCTAATTGTTGCTTGCAAGATATATTAGAGCTCAACTCCTTAATCACAGTGATCAGCGATGGCAATGTTTCACTGGTTAACTAACTAGGTCTTGGATCTCAACTGTCGTCTTTTGATCACCAGAAAGTGTCGATCGATGATCCTATAAGGATATCGATCGATACACCTTTCGCAAATATCGATCGATTGTCAGAAGACAATATCGATCGATGCTTTTAGCTAAGCCCTAGGCGCTGGTTGATAATGCTCACTAGTCTCCTAGATCAGCGGTTAGCTCTCTCTAGCAGTCCTAGCATGACATATTAGATTCAGGACAAGATGATCAAGGATGCTTGACACATGCAAATTCCTAGGTTCAATATTCAAGTTAGCAAGGCTAGAACAATCATTAAGAACAATCAATCAATGAATATCACAACTTAGCAGTTCTATATTTTGGGCTAATCCCTCATCCTATCTGAACCCTAAACCTAACAGGTGGATCTATTCAGACATGAAGTTTGTCACAGAAATCATAGATGAATAGATGAAAAGCATAAATAATATAAAACCAAAACCAATGGAGTTCCAAGAGGACTCTGAAGAAGTTCCTCCTTTCTCTCCTAACTAAGAACAAGAATAAAAGAAAGCTTTGATAGCGTAGCCGTCAACAATGTCTTAGAAAACACATAAAAAGGGTTTCTGGTCGTCCAAGGGTATTATTGTAATCTGGGGCTGCTTCTGGGCTTCAGTCGGTCATAAAATATGCTCGGCACGCATTCTGACATCGATATCGATCGATGTCAAGAGTTCTGCATCGATCGACATACGTTCCTCTTCTCGACAGCTTCCTCTCGCGAGGCAGACTGACCACTCTTCAGTAAAACATGCATAACTTCTGCTACAGGATGCTGATTGACCTAAAAACGGTGGCATTGGAAAGCTAACTCAAGGCTCTATTTTTTTTGTCAAAAGATGAGCTCAATCTAAAGGTCTAAAGGTCTCCATTCATAGCTAGACATTTGACGCGTATGTGCAGCTCTGCACCTCAAAAGACTTCAAAATCACCACATTTCTCCATAACATACCTGAACCTGTAAATACTATAAATAGACTCTATATAGTATTAAATATATATTAAAACACTTATAGACCATGACTGAAAGTGGGTAAAATCTATGGTCTATCAACTCCCCCAGACTTATCCTTTTGCTTGTCCTCAAGCAAAACAAACGGGCAGTCTCTCTGAAAGAGGTTTGAAAACAGAAAGGACTCACATGATTTAAAACTTAGAATCATCATCTCTACAATATTGCAAGTCCTAATCACAAAAGCACATTATACCATATCCTAGCTTAGCAA
This sequence comes from Brassica oleracea var. oleracea, assembly GCF_000695525.1. Taxonomy (NCBI): domain Eukaryota; kingdom Viridiplantae; phylum Streptophyta; class Magnoliopsida; order Brassicales; family Brassicaceae; genus Brassica; species Brassica oleracea. Next base: position 67,277 of record NW_013617474.1, on the reverse strand, counting down.
CTAAATTCACCTAGCCAACAACTTAGCAAATCCTGTCTGACATTCCCCTCTACCAACCTCATTTCTTAACATAAATAAAAGTGCAGGCTTTACCTTGAGAGTATCGATCACAGGATGCAAAAATTTCAAACATGTATCGGGATCTGCAGGTAAAAGTTAGTTCCAATCTTTTCTCTCTACTAATTTCTCTCTTTAGTCAGAGTCTGCTTATATTGCAAGATCATTGACCAAGATTGGACATGCTTCCATGAATCAAGCCTTAATGGTGGTTGCCACCAAGTCCTGTTCACTTCTTTTTGACCTATATCCAAGAATTCATATGAATCGAACCTTGATGATTGCCGCCACCAAGTCCCATTCGAATTCTTTTTGCTGGAATCCTTATGAAGCAAGCCTTAATGGTTGTAGCCACCAAGTCCTGTTCGGATTCCACCTAACTAACACCTAAATATATATAACTTATATTTTTCTTTTTTTTTCCTTTCTTTTTTGTTTTTTTTTTTTTGAAAATAAATATTTCTACCTATAAATCTAGGGTCGAAATAGAGAGATAAAATGTGATAAATTTACACAAGGCTTTACCTTCCAGACTTGTTTGAAGAATCCAATCCCATGTATACCAAGCCCCAAGACAAGCAGTTGTTTCAGGTTTAGTGTTGGAGGCCAGCTTTGGTTCCTTCAAACAATCTCAGCAAGTGTGATAGTTGACATGTTGATCCACTTTAGTATCTTTAGTACTATCTGCAATCAATAAGTCTAGAATGGTGCTAAAGAGTGGTTAGATAACAAGTAAAAATCTAATAAGTTCATTATCTCATTCTTGACTCAATAAAACTCTTTTGAAAACATTTTGATAAAACTCACAATAAACTAGATATCAGTAAACATCCCCCCAGACTTAAATTACACTTTCCCCAATGTATATCCAGTCGGAGTTATGGTAATAACATAAACATAAGTACATAATTTAACGAGTAAGAATGATAACCTGCTCAGTGTCGATCGACACAATGAAGTGACAATCGATCGATGTTGATGAAGTGTTGTCGACTGATAGCGACGTGGTCTCATCGGTCGATGGCTAGAGCAATCATTCGACACAATGAAGAGACAATCGATCGTTGGATCTGAAGTGATGTCGATCGATATCGAGCTGGTCCCATCGGTCTATATGCTGAGGAATAGTCTACTCGGATCTTTTTTTTACCTTTTTTCTTTTTTATATTACTCTAAATAGCTAACTAAAACACAATATTAGTATAACCTCCCCCAGACTTAAACAACACTATCTCCAGTGTTATAAAGTCTAAGATTGGTGGGAAAATAAATCATAAGGACAATATGTAACAAGTAAAAACGGTATACCTGACTTTGATGTGAGTGCCAACCAACACAGTTAAGTGGCGATCAATACTCTTGAAGCTCTGTCGATCGACACAGTTAAGTGGCCACCCACACCCGCTCTCTCGGCTCGTTCGAACTCGTCTTCCTCAGATATTTCCTTTTACCTAACATATATAAAACATTAAAAGTTAGTAATAGATAACTAATAAAACCAATTCTAAATAGTTATTTTTTTTCCAATGAACAGTGACTGCTACAGTGTCCCTCTACGGTATCACAGCTACAGTAACTCCCAATTTTCTGCTACAGTGTCGATCGATTTCCTTGCCACAGTGTCGATCAGTGCTACAGTGCCTCTGCTACAGTGCGGTTGCTAAAGTACCGTTGTTACTGTTCATCCACCTTTTTTTTTTTTACCTGCAATAAATAAAAACTTTAATCAGTAACAATCTAAGCTAAACTTAAAGAAATTACCTAATAGTGGGTTGCCTCTCACTCAACGCTTTGTTATAGTCATTTAGCTTGACTTTGGAGATCTGATTTAGTCCGGATGAGGATGAGAACTCGCCCCAAAACAAGTCTCAATTTCTACTCTCTAAAGCTTTATCATTCTTGTGTGAAAGCCTCCTCCATAGACTCTTTTTTCCTTTGTCTATCATCTCAGCAATATGGAGTGCTCGAAGCTTTGCACATGGATGTGAGAAGCATCTGTTGCGCACTCTGGATTTCCTGACACAATCTGAGAAGTGAGGAATCAATGCTATCAGAGAATCACCCATGATCCTTTTTCTCTTCTTCCAATTCCTCCTCTTCTTTCCCCCAGACTTGTCTGATCG
>NW_013617474.1:52917-64801 GCF_000695525.1 Brassica oleracea var. oleracea | reverse complement strand
TGTCGATCGATGTCGGGTGGGTGTAGATCGATGATGTGGGGTGGTTGTCGATCGATCTCATCAGGTTGGTGTCGATCGATGCTAGCCTTTGAAGTTTCCAGATCTCCCCTCGAAGTATGCTGATCGTCATCAAGCTTCTTCTTCGAATTTTGATCCATATCTTCAAGCCATTCCTCCAACTCTAAGAAGTCTTCCATAGTGACTTCCCTACTTGAATCCAACTCTTCAAGCTTTTCTCCATCCTCCAATTCCAAGAACTCTTCTAGCTCCAAGAAATCTTCCATGGTGATTTCTCTGTCTACCTCTAGGTCAGGATGACAACTTGATACATCAGTGTTCTTCTGTGCCGAGTCTACGATGTCCTGAGGACAACTCAAACCTTCAGGGATTTCAAGTGGTCTCGATTAGAAACAGGAATCTCCGTCGATTGATGCTGGGATTGTGTGGGCGATCGATTCTGAGGTCGTACCGTCGATCGATGTTGAGGTCGTGATGTCGATCGATGTTGAGGTCCTGCCGTCGGTCGACGTTAACGTCGGTCGACGTTGAGGTCGCGTCTTCAGTACCAGCTTCCTCTACCTCAGCTCAGCTCTCTAAACACATGGTGTTCATCCCTTTTTGCAACAAAGTCGTCGAGCAACTGTACTGAAATCATATATTCATCATCTAACGATGCCAAGAACCTGTCCCATCTATCACTTTTCTCCTTTTCTCGAGCTGCTTCAGCATCATCAAGAAATTTGTAAAGGAAGACTCTTTCAATGTCATCCCAGCTGGTTAGAGATCCTGGCAGTAGTTGACTGAACCAGCTGAATGCATCCCCAGAAATAGAATAGGAGAAGATTTTGCTGAGCATGTGGTATTCAGACACTTCATTCTGCTCACTCCTTGACACGAGATCCTTCAGCTCTTCGATGTATTTTCTGGGATCTTTGTGAGGAAGACCCTGGAAGGGGTCTTGACCTACCCAATCATACCACTCTCGACGCAGGTCAAAGTAATTCATCTCAGCTACAGCAATCACATCAGGGATCACAGCACCCTGCATTGTTGCGAATGCGACCTTCTTCGTGTCTTAACATCCTATTCGATCTTCTCTGTCTCCCCGCAAGTTGTGTTGTTTTTCACCGGATGAACAGTGTCAGGGTGAACAGTGTTTACATGAACAGTGTCACGATGAACAGTGTTTTCATGAACAGTATCGATTGACGGAAGATGAACAGTATCGATCGACAGGGATGAATAGTATCGAGATGAACAGTACCGGTATGAACAGTACCAGGATGAACAGTACCGGTATGAACAGTACCAGAATGATCAGTACCAGATGAACAGTGTTCGGATGAACAGTGTTTTTGATGGTTGATTGGCTCTGTCGCTCACTGTTGTTTGTCGGGTAGCGATCGATTGATGGTGTACGCTATCGATCGATTTCTGGTTCACGCTGTCGATCGTTGTTGCTTGAAGGGTGTCGATCGATTCTTCCCTCGTGGACTTACGGTTCGTGCGCGAATCAGCAGGCTTCTTCTTTGAAGAACCCAGAAATCCTCTCTTCATTGTTGTTCCTGGTACTAAGATGTATGTACCTGAAACAGAAGAAATAAATTTTATTAGTTTTTTTAACAGTAGTAAAACCTAGACTAAATCTAACTAAATAAGATCTAATGGCGATCAAATCTCCCCGGCAACGGCGGCAAATTTGATACCACTCAAATTACCATAAGGAATGATTTATACTCTCTCAAATAAGAGGTCGAGTTGTAGCACTTAGGGATCAAATTCACAGGAAGCTAGGGAACCAATTTGATCTAATAGTTTATGATTAAGCTAGGCTAATAGTTTATAAAGCAGTAAATATAAATAGCAAAGCAGTAAACAGTAAACAAGTTGAACAAGACTATTATTAAGCTTGGCAGAGAGTTGTTTGATGGAAGGATGGTTGCTAGATCTAGGGCTTCTTTTCAGGTAATCAGGATTATAATGATATAGAGGCTAATTGTTGCTTGCAAGATATATTAGAGCTCAACTCCTTAATCACAGTGATCAGCGATGGCAATGTTTCACTGGTTAACTAACTAGGTCTTGGATCTCAACTGTCGTCTTTTGATCACCAGAAAGTGTCGATCGATGATCCTATAGGGATATCGATCTATACACCTTTCGCAAATATCGATCGATTGTCAGAAGACAATATCGATCGATGCTTCTAGCTAAGCCCTAGGCGCGGGTTGATAATGCTCACTAGTCTCCTAGATCAGCGGTTAGCATTTCTCTAGCAGTCCTAGCATGACATATAAGATTCAGGACAGGATGATCAAGGATGCTTGACACATGCAAATTCCTAGGTTCAATATTCTAGTTAGCAAGGCTAAAACAAGCATTAAGAACAATCAATCAATGAATATCACAACTTAGCAGTTCTATATTTTGGGCTAATCTCTCATCCTATCTGAACCCTAAACCTAACATGTGGATCTATTCAGACATGAAGTTTGTCACAAAAATCATAGATGAATAGATGAAAAGAATAAATAATATAAAACCAAAACCAATGGAGTTCCAGGAGGACTCTGAAGGAGTTCCTCCTTTCTCTCCTAACTAAGAACAAGAATAAAAGAAAGCTTTGATAGCGTAGCCGTCAACAATGGCTTAGAAAACACATAAATAGGGTTTCTGGTAATTTGGGGTTGCTTCTGGGCTTCAGTCGGCCATAAAATATGCTCGGCCCGCATTCTGGCATCCATATCGATCGATGTCAAGAGTTCTGTATCGATCGACATATGTTCTTCTTCTCGACAGTTTCCTCTCGCGAGGCAGACTGACCACTCTTCAGTAACACTGGCATAACTTCTGCTACAGGAAGCGGATTGACCTAAAACCGGTGGAATTGGAAAGATAACTCAAAGCTCTATCTTGTGTCAAAAGATGAGCTCAATCTAACGGTCAAAAGGTCTCCATCCATAGCTAGACATCTGACGCGTATGTGCAGCTCTGCACCTCAAAAGACTCCAAAATCATTATATTTCTCCAGAACGTACCTGAACCTGTAAATACTCTTAATAGACTCTATATAGTATTAAATATTAAAACACTTATAGACCATGGCTGAAAGTGGGTAAAATCCATGGTCTATCAGCTGTTCTACCCATTTATCGATCCACACTCATGTTTTTTTTTCCATCGCCCACCAGCCATTTCAACCCTTTCTGAAGCAAATCCCTCCTTGAATAATACTTCGACACTCAAAAGATGGTTTCTGTTCAATCGCAGCATCTAAGAGCTCAGACTGCAGGTAGTATTTGCTCTTTAAAATATCTACTTTTTTTTAGAACTAGGCAACCCAAAATATGAAAATAACATTTATAATAATCATGTTTCTTTGTAAGAGTGTCAAATAGTAAAATGGTTATTTAGAAATCATTGTTTTATATGGATTAGTAGTATTTATATATAAGCGTTTTAATTTATTTTTGAAATATAATAATAATTTACAGAAACCACATTGATATTTGTATATCGCCGTATGTATTATTTGATGAAAAGGCCCACAACGTAAATTACTTTGACTTGTGCATGGACGAAGTGGTGCCAAGCCAAGTCCATAATTTGATTTTCATTGAATACTGCAGCTTCAAAACAAGCAGACATGTGGTAGAGGGCCGGCAGAGTGGTGGAAAAGAAATAGAACTGTGGTAAGATTTTTTAGAAAAAAAAGACAAGGAAAAATATTGACGCCGGTCGATTATATTGTAAGCTATTTTCTTTTAAGGTATTTGTGATTACAAGAATGTATACGAACACAAATGAAAGTATGACATTTTAGATAGTTTGAAATTTTCTTTCATTTTTTATTAAGAACAACATATTTTTTTAGATTTCAACTCTATGTTAAATCTTCTATGAAAATAAATCTTGGAAACCATAATGGTAGTCTAGTGGCAGGTGCTAAACAACATGGGTTCTAAAGCACCACCCCACTACTCTATATATATGGCCACGCGGATATGGGAGAGGTTCGTGGGTTCATCTGTGTTCACCTCCCATTGGGGATTAATGTGTTCCGTTTCCACAGGTACCTCAAAGTTAATCAAGAAAAAAAAATTAACAAGTTTGGACACCAAAGGAAGTAATACTTTATTTTAATGTCAAATTTCTCTTTCCTTTTTCCCTTAAAAACGAGTTCTTTTGTTAGCTTTCCACTATATGTTAACTCATCTGAGAATTTTGAAACTTTCATCGTACTCATTTCAAGATATATACTCTTTTTTTTTTGAATTAGGCAACCAAAAATAACATTTATAATAATCATCGTAAATATAAAGTTTCTTTGTTAGAGTTTCAACTAGTAAAATTATTATTTAGAAATCATTAATTTCTATGGTTAGTAGTATTTTTATATTAGCGTTTTAGTTTATTTCTGAAACATAATATTAATTTATAGAAACCACATTGATATTTATATATCGTTGTATGTATTATTTGATGAAATGGCCCAAAACTTCAAATTAGCTTGACTTGGACCTGGACGAAGTGGTGAGAAGTTAAGTCCATCATTTGATTTTCATCGAATATTGCGGCTTCAAAACAAGCAGACATGTGGTATAGTGCCGGTTGAGCGGTGGAAGAGAAGTTGAACCGCGGTAAGATTTTCCCGAAAAAACTAAGGAAAAAGTTAAATACAGAAAAGAAAAAAAAAGACGAAAGGGAAAATATTGAGGCAATCGATTATAATGTGAAATATTTTCTTTTAAATATATCTATGATTACTGTTGGGATCAAAAACGGTCACGACGGAATTAACGCTTGAATATCCGTAAAAATCAGCATGAACATTTTTACGAAAAGTAATCTTCGTAAAGAGATCTTTACGAAAAACTTTGCGGTAAAATCTTGCACTAATCTCGGTTGATTCGTCGAAACTAAACACCAATAGTCCGAGAACACATTCATGAAACGTCAGATAAGGATCCAGACAAGGTCGCCACGTAGCGACCGGTCCGCGAACGAGCCGGTCTCTATGTAGCGACCAACCAAGCCACTCGGTCGGTAACTACGTAGCGACCAACCTGCGAACGTAGCGACCGACCAAGCCACTCGGTCGGTCGCTACATAGCGAGCGACCCGCGAACGAGTCGGTCGCTACGTAGCGAACGAGTCGGTCACTACGTAGCGAAAGCGACCGACTCGTTCGCTACGTAGCGACCGACCAAGCTTCGATCGGTCGCTACGTAGCGACCGATCCAGCGTGGACCAGGTCGCTACGTAGCGACTGAACTGTCTCGGGCATCGATTAACGGGTACGACCCAAATCCGTGCATTCTCGTCTGTTCCTCTGTGCTGGCTCCCACGTCCCACAGCCATATCACTTCTCACACCGTTCTGATCAGAGTTACCGTTGAATCTTTGCGATAAAAACCGCGAGAACTTGTTTTTATAGAAAAGAAAATCGTAACAAACGTTGCCCAACGAGGTCTAAAACGCGACTAGAAGCCCACTTACGATTCTTTAAGAATGAACCCATAGATGCTATGACGGTTTATGTTTTTTTATTTTATAAAAATCATAATAATAAAAAAATAAAATAATAAAAGATAAATTTCCGCAGAAAAATGTTAAAGTTTCAGCGGAAAAACATGAAGATCGGAAAAAATGGAATATCTCCATTTTTCACTTAAGACGGCTTAAGCGCAGGAAGGGAAAAGCTAAAACCGAACTTGGAAGAGTATATAAGGAGTCCTAGGCGAGAGGAACTTTTTCAGAGCAAACTTAGCACTTAGAGAAATTTTAGGCAACGTTCCGTTTTTGTTATTCGAGCTGCGACTCAATTAGGTCTTGCAGTCTTAGGGTTTTAGAACTAGGAATCTCGCCGACAGCTCTCGTAGCCCAGGCTCTTACCTTGTTGTAACGCTCAATCGCGAATTCGGAATAAGATTTATTTTTCTCACTTTTCGATTTCTTATACTTCTCGTCTTTATTTCGTGTTCTGATTGTTTGGCGTGTGGTTTAGCAGATATCTGGGACCTATGAGAAATTATGGTTTTCCTAACTTTCCTTATTTAAATGGAAATCGACAATCCGAATTTCGGTTCCCACAATTACAAGAACGTATACAGACACAAATTAATGTATGACATTTTATATAGTTTGAAATTCTATTTCATTTTTTATTAAGAACGAAATATTTTGATAGATTTAAACTATATGTTAAATCTTCTATGAAAGCATATATCGACAACTATGATGGTAGTTTAGTGGCAAGTGCTAAACAACATAGGTTCTAAAGCACAACCCCACTTCTCTCTATGGCCATGCGGATATGGGAGATGGTCGTTGGTTCATCTGTGTGCACCTCCCATTGGTTTTTAATGTGTTCCCATTCCACAGGTACACCAAGGTTAATCAAGAGAAAAATTAAAAAGTTTTGACACAAAAGAAAGTAATACATTATTTTAATGTCAAATTTCTCTTTCATTTTGCCAATTAAAAACGAGTTATTTTGTTAGCTTTCCACTATATGTTAACTCATCTAGGAATTTTGAGAGTTTCATTGTACTCATTTTAAGATATCTACTCTTTTTTAGAATTAGGCAACCCAAAATAACAGTATAATAATCATCGCAAATATGAGGTTTCTTTGTTAGAGTTTTAACTAGTAAAATGGTTATTTAGAAATCATTGTTTTCTGTGGATATTGGATTAGTAGTATTTCCATATTAGCGTTTTAGTTTATTTTTGAAACATAATGCTAATTTACAGAAACCACATTGATATTTATATATCTCGTATGTATTATTTGATGAAATGGCCACAACGTCAAATTGCTTTCACTTGGACCTGGACAAAGTGGTGCAAAGCTAAGTCAATCATTTGATTTTCATTCGAATACTGCTGCTTCGAAACAACAGACAAGTTGTAGAGTGCCGGCAGAGTGGTGGAAGAGAAGTAGAACCGCGGTAAGATTTTTCAGAAAAAAGCTAGGAAAAGTTGAGTACAGAAAAGAAAAGAAAAAATACAAAAGGAAAAATACTGAAGACGATCAATTATAATGTAATGTATTTTTTTAAAGGTACCAGTGATTACAAGAACGTAAATGGGGATACATATGAATGTATGACATTTTATATAGTGTGAAATTCTCTTTCTTTTTTATTAAAAACGACATATTTTGTTAAATTTCAACTATATGTTAAATCTTATATGAAAGTAAATCTTGAAAACCATGATGGTAGTCGTGTGAAAGGTGCTAAAAAACATAGGTTCTAAATTACCACCCTGCTACACTCTATATAGGAGGGCCATGCGGATACGGGAGTCGTTGGTTCATCTGTGTGCACCTCCCATTGGGTATTAATGTGCGCCCATTCCACAGATACCCTAAGGTTAATCAAGGAAAAAATTAAAAAAGTTTGGAAACAAAAGAAAGTAATAATTTATTTTAATGTCAAATTTCTCTTTCATTTTGCCATTAAAAATAAGTTATTTTGTTAGCTTTCTACTATATGTTAACTTATCTAGGAATTTGAAAGTTTCATCTTACTCATTTTAAAATATCTACTCTTTGTTAGAATTAGATAACCCAAAATAACATTTATACTAATCATGTTTCTTTGTTAGAGTTTCAACTAGTAAAATGGTTATTCAGAAATCATTGTTTTATATGGATTAGTAGTGTTTTTATGTTAGCGTTTTAGTTTAGTTTTGAAACATAATACTAATTTACATAAACAACATTAATATTTATATATCGTCATATATATTATTTGATGAAAAGACCCACAACGTAAAATAACTTTGACTTGGGCATGGACGAAGTGGTGCGAAGCTTAAGTCCATCATATGATTTTCATCGAATGCTGCAGCTTCGAAACAAGCAGACATGTCGTAGAATGCCGGCGGAGTGGTCGAAGCAAGGTTGTACCCCGGTAAGATTTTCCAGAAAAAATTTGAAAAAAAAGTTAAGTACAGAAAAGAAGAAAATAGACAAAAGGGAAAATACTTAAGCAATCGATTATATTGTAAAATATTTCATTTTAAAGGTATCTGTGATTACAAGAATGTATATGGACGCATATGAATGTATGACATTATATAGTTTGAATTTCTCTTTCAATTTTTATTAAGAACGGCATATTTTGTTAGATTTCAACTATATGTTAAATCTTCTATGAAAATAAATCTTGAAAACCATGATGGTAGTCTAGTGGCAGGTGCTAAACAACAGGGGTTCTAAAGCACCACCCACTGCTCTATATATATGGCCACACGGATATGGGAGAGGGTCGTGGGTTCATCTGTTTTCACCTCCCATTGGGGATTAATGTATGCCCTTTTCACAGTTACCCCAAGGTTAATCAAGAAAAAAAAATTTAACAAGTTTGGACACAAAAGAAAGTAATACTTCATTTTAATGTCAAATTTACCTTTCTTTTTGCCATTAAAAACTGAGTTATTTTGTTTTCCACTCTATGTTAACTCATCTGGGAATTTTGAAACTTTCATCCTACTCATTTTAAGATATCTACTCTTTTTTTTTAAATAGGCAACCCAAAATAACATTTATAATAATCATCGCAAATATAAGGTTATTTTGTTAGAGTTTCAACTAGTAAAATGGTTATTTAGAAATCATTGTTTTCTATGGTTAGTAGTATTTTTGTATTAGCGTTTTAGTTTATTTTTGAAACATAATATTAATTTACAGAAACCACATTGATATTTATGTATCATTGTATGTATTATTTGATGAAATGGCCCACAGCGTCAAATTACTTTGACTTGGGCCTGGACGAAGTGGATTCTAAAGTAAATCATGAAAACCATGATGGTAGTCTAGTGGCAGTGCTAAACAACATGGGTTTTAAAGTGCAACCTTCTCACTATGGCCATGCGGATATGGGTGAGGGTCGTTAGTTCATCTGTGTGCACTTCCCATTAGTTATTAATGTGTTCCCATACCACATGTACCCCAAGGCTAATCAAGACAAAAAAATTAAAAAGTTTGGACACAAAAGAAAGTAATACTTTATTTTAATGTCAAATTTCTCTTTTATTTTGCAATTAAAAACAAGTTATTTTGTTAGCTTTCCACTATAAGTTAACTTATCTAGAAATTTGAAAGTTTCATCTTACTTATTTTAAAATATCTAATTTTTTTTTAGAATTAGGCAACCCAAAATAACGTTTATAATAATCATGTTTCTTTGTTAGAATTTCAACTAGTAAAATGGTTATTTAGAAATCATTGTTTTATATGGATTAGTATTATTTTTATATGAGCGTTTTAGTTTATTTTTGAAACATAGTACTAATTTACATAAACCACATTGATATTTATATATTGTCGTATTTATTATTTGATGAGATGGCTCACAACATCAAATTACTTTGACTTAGGCCTGGACGAATTTGTGCGAAGCTAAGTCCATCATTTGATTTTCATCGAATACTCCGGCTTCGTAACAAACAGACATGTGGTAGAGTGTCGGAAGAGTGGTGGAAGTGAAGTAGAACCACAGTAAATATTTTCAGAGAAAAACTAGGAAAAAGTTAAGTACAGAAGAGAAAAAAAAAGAAGACAAAATGGAAAATATTGAAAACGATCGATTATACTGTAAAACATTTTCTTTGAAAGGTATTTGTGATTACAAGAATGTATATTGACACAAATGAAAGTGTGACATTTCATATAGTTTGAAATTCTCTTTCACTTTTTATTAAGAAGGACATATTTTGTTAGATTTCAACTATATGTCAGTTAAATCTTTTATGAAAGTAAATCGTAAAAATCATGATGGTAGTCGTGTGGCAGGTGCTAAACAACATGGGTTCTAAAGCACCACCCTACTACACTCTATATAGGCCCACACAGATATGGGAGAGGGTCGAGGGTTCATCTGTGTGCACTTCCCATTGGGGATTAATGTGTTCCCTTTCCACAGGTACCCCAAGGTTTTAGTGGAATAAGTGTTTACTCTCACCTTTGTGCTGCGATCTACATGGGAAAGAGATAAATCCTCAGTCATCAAGGTCATACAAAGAAGACCGTTTGAAAAGTCAATGTAGTAACCAAGAAATCTCAAGAAATCTCTTTGACACCAGAAACAGCTTATGGATCATTTCAGGTGGTAACCACAGAAGAATATCAGACATATTAGAACCTTACAAACACTCAAATTGGACGTCATCGCCAAATGTATCTTCGCCCTGGCAGAAGAAGACATTGCAACACAAAACTGTTTCTTCGATCATCAGTAACAGAAGACTAGTGCAGTTATAAAAAAAAACATGTCAAGTGTTTGAAGTTAGTGAAGCAGAACACACATCTCTAGACAAGATGCATACTAAAGGACTAGTAAAATTGTTTCTTTGATCATCCGTAAGAGAATACTAATGCAGTTAAAAAAATGTAACATCAACGATTCATCAGGTGGAGAAACTATTATCAGACTAAACACATCGTCAATAAATCGGAGATGAAAGCAAGCAAACTGAAAAAAAAAAAGTTCTCTAGTAGATACTGTAGCCGAAGAAGGTTCATCAGTCTGATCATCTTTTCCACTCTCAGTATTTTCGCATATGGATAACGCCTCGTCATTGCCTATCTCTGAACCATGGACACGCTGAAGCTTCCCAAATAATTGCAATTGTAAGGAACCAAGTTAGTTTAGCACACAATACACATATATAAAGGGTCAGAACTCAAAACAACTTCCCAAACACCTGAAATCACTGTTACCTTAGAGTTAGCAATGTGCGGAGAAAGTTGTACACATGATCCTGTTACGGCTAAGTGGATGTCACCTATCATACTATTACTATTATCATGTTTCAACTCCTCCACATCATGCGACAAACCATAGAAAAAGGTCAGTGACAGCTTCATATCCCCATGGGTGCTGCTCAAATGTTTCCAAATCTATCACCATTTCTGCAAGATGCTGAGGAATAGCAGACTTGCAATTAACACCTAGCAAACCACAAGACAAAGCAGCCAAATAACATAACCTAATCTTATCTTCTTTCGACGTAAACGTCGCTGCTGTATAAAGGGTTTCAGACGTTGATATATGCAACGTCGAGGACAACTGATATAGTCCAACCACATGTGAGGCCCTTATTTGACCACACACCATAACATAACTATTAGGCGTTTACTCCAATTTGAATGTGAGAACTATTCTACGGCGTAATGTGTATATAGTATAGGACTGCTGAGAGTTTGTGAGCCAACGTGCGACAAATTCTGTTGCGAGGTATTTTTTACTATCCACTTGTTTATTCTGCACCCTTGGAAAATTTAGTCTGTGCCGATGCACACATTATTACAAACGTCTTAAACATGTTAAGTGGAAACCGGGGCTTTTCATTTATAATACACAAAAGGAGAAAGTTTACATTTCGCGCACCTATTTACAAACACATTACCAAAAGTCAACCAAAGGCAATGTCGAAAATATTTGTGTATACTGCATCCACTGAAGTATACATCAGTATTTTCGACGACTGAAAACACCAATGTTGACGCCGCATCATCACACCATCATACTAAATGGGTGGAAACTTTATTACGCCGGGTCACAGAAACTTCCTCACGACTCTTCCTTCTTCTACCCTGATTCCTTGCTTACATACTTATATTGGACGACGACAGGAGGCCTTTTTGTGGCCTTCTCCCCTGCACCGACTGCATATGTGAGATGGAAGCTGACTGTAACACCGCAAATGTAAAGAGGTATAAGTACTAGAACTTAGATATACTATGTTGCCCTAATAGTACTGTCTACTCAAACCTATATGAAAAAATACCTTATCTTCTCCGGTTGAGAGGATTCGCACTTTGCGGGGTCTTCCTGGAGGATGCTTAACAGCTGGGGGGGGGGGGGGG
>NW_013617474.1:39880-52699 GCF_000695525.1 Brassica oleracea var. oleracea | reverse complement strand
GGGGGGGGGGGGGGGGGAGGATATCCCCATAAAATGTTCCCCCAATTTTAGTTCCACCAACAGATGGGATGGGGTAGATTTTTTTCTTCATATGTGCTGTGCCATGTCTCCGCCAAATATGCGGTTGCTACCATTGATTTCGTTGACATCCCAGCTCTGCCTGCCGCAGCTGCTGAAACGATGCGCATGTGCATGTCCCAGCATGGAGGTTGACCATGTGAAACTCCCCAGTGCGGGACTGAATTTGAAATTTCATTTCACTGATTCCAATTACAGCAAACCTAGTTGAGGCGTCGTAGTTTCCTTCAACCATTCGCCTCATATGTGGTATAAGTGTCCTGGTATGTTCCATCGCTTTAGCACGTCGAATTGCAAACCAGCACATCAATTTTGTGCGTATGTACTCACACATTGAGATGAGGGGGAACTCCCTCGCTTCAGTCAAGATAGCATTATAAGATTCAGCAATATTGTAATCCATAATGCTAAACCTATCTCCTGGGAAATGTGCGCGTGTCCAATGCGCAAATCATGTCTGTTAATTAAGTGTTAGTCAGACCATACTATATACAATCTCCTTTAGTATAGGTTAAGTTAGATGGATACCTATGTCAACTAAATAGCCGGCACACCCTTGGCTTACACGTTGTATATCCAAGAACTTCTTATTGAACTTTGCCACCGTATATGCGCGTGCTGATGCACCCATTAAGGAAGCCATGCGCTTTGATTTGAATCTTGACTTAATGTTCCTCCAGAGATGGACAGTGCACGCGGCATGTTGAGCATGAGGGTACACTCAAATGGAAAATGTAGGTGTGTTGTTAGGCACGACTATGTAGTTTACCAAATAGTCCATTTGTGGGATGAACCTTTTCAATTGCATTGTAAATGCTAGAATGTCTGTCGGACACGAAGACAAGGTATTCTTCATCAGAGACAAAAGTTTTCATCTGCGTTAAAAACCACTCCCAAGCGTCATCGTTCTCGCTGTCAACGATACAGAATGCTAAAGGGAATATTTGAAAATTTCCATCTTGCGCAGACACTGAGAGCAAACATCCGCCTTATTTGCCTTTCAAACTTGTCCTATCGATGACAATCACTTTTCGCATGTACCGGTACCCTTTGATCGAAGCCGCAAACGCAATGAATGCATATTTAAACACCATCTTACCTTCTATATTCTCTTCTTTGTGCAGGTAGCAGATGGAATCGGGGTTGGTGGTTTGGAGTAGTTCCATATACGCGGGCATAAGTGCGTAACTTCCCGCCATAGAACCTAACGCCAATTCCATTGCCACCTCTCGGCCTCTCCAGGATTTCCAATAGGAGACATTGACATGGAAGTCGTCAAGGAGCATCGTTCGAATTGTTGTGGGGGTGGGTCCTATCTTGATGGCAATAAAACGTGATTGTATAAGCTCCCCAATTACTTGTGTCGTAGCCAATTTATGGAAGTTGCTGTCGGGCATCAAGGGTACAACAGTGCGTAAGAGTTGCTTGGCGGATCTGGAAATTGCATGTTCCATCTACACATGCAGCGTATACTCTCCAGGGACAGTCAATCCCCACGCATATTAGACCATGAAGTTTGGTGTTGACCTCTTTGTCTTGAAATGAAACTTCCTATTGATTGCATGAATTGCAATTTTTATCTTGCAATCACTTTTTGACTTGAATACCTGCCCCACAAATAGATTGTCTCCTTCATACGGGACTGCCTCCAGTGCAGCCTCTATGCCTGCAGGAAATGGGTATTTGCGTCATGGCAAATATTTTCAATTTTATTTCTATACTATAACTTAAACTAGTATAGTTTCGTAAATGAAGTACCATCTTTTTCAACACCGTCAACAACCAGCGGCGCATCACGGCTAAATAGTACATTTTGTGACGACTCGTCATCCAGAAATTGGTGCAGTGCATCTTGGAACCGTGGCCATTGTGTTAGCCCTGTCGAAGATTCTCCTCCAACTGCCAATGTTTCATGTACCAGCTTGGGAGAGTTTACAGCTGCCCGTTGTGTTGGTCCAACATCCAATTCAGAGTCCGCCGCATTCCCGTCAGTGTAAAACAATCGGCGTTTTACTGGTCTACTGGTTTCGCCTTCCTCTGTGGTGTTTTCATGTCTGCATAAGCTCTCTGGTACAACATAATCATCTGCTTTGCTTCCATTCTCGACTTCCACTACGACGGCCTTCCCCTTCCAATGATTCGCTTCCGACGTTGTTGGGCTGCGAAGTCGAACGATAGGTTGGTTCTCCCTTATATATATACCATTGCGCCTGTATGGTATAATATCGCTAACTGGCACGCCAAAGCTCCCACCAACTGTATTGCGTATGGAGGGACATGTCAACGGAGTGTTAGAGATCGCAAACTCCATCCACTCATCCTCCGTTGTTGCATCAGTGTTCGAGGTATCATCCTCGGGGTATTACATACGTTCTGATCAGTGACATTTGCAAAATGTGGTTTACGGTTACCAGTGGTTACTCCATCACTGCACTGGGAGATGGTGACACAGAGGTTGACCTCCTCTATTTTTCGCCTCATTTGAACAAACACCTCCACCTCATGGTTTTCGGAGATGAACTGGGGTGTTGACCCATCTCCATCGTCAATCAGCATCCACGAAGAATATTGATATGATATTTTTAGTTTAACATTTCTGGAGGCAATAGCTAGGCTCTGTTTCACGAGGTCAACGAGTTTGTCGTATTCGAGACCAGCTTTGAGGGTAACGAACTCTGTGCCTTCTTCGTTTAGCGAATCAAACACCCATTTTCCATCATCTTCTCTGACCCAGTTTCCAGTCAGTATCATAACGGTGTCCTGGTCTGTCATCTGCACCCACACGCATAATTTGCTTCCCATTAGTCGTCTACATAAACCCATTATGTCAAAGCACCATCTTTACTTTAATCTGTAAACGCCATTTAAACATTTCCTCATAACTTCAGATTTGTCATCTCCCCTAACTTTTTCCTTATACTACTCTGTAAAAGGACATTTACTCTGGTATAACAACCCTCCCATTAGTCACCAATCTGTATTTTTACTAAACAATGAATCTATTTTTAAATTTACATAGATCCGTACTATAAAATTGGATAGAAAATTATGTGTACAATACTATGAGGTCCCCATTTATAGACTACGTTGGTCCATATTGCTACTCACGTACACACTTTCGAACATTGATGGGGATAAAGTATCTTTAATGAGCAGAAAAGTACCTCTTCGGTTGGAGGATGAGCTTTAACTGCGCTGTTGTCGTCTTCTTCAGATATTCTTCTGCTTTTTCCTCTCTATTTTTACCTTCAGGAGTATAGTACAATTGCTATTAATGGGTGGAAATCAATAAATGCAAGAAGTAAATCACCGGGCAGGAATTTGTTAATTTCAAATTAGGGGTGCTTTGTGTTAGGTTACAGATTAGACGGCCTAATAATATTACATAGGTTTGGTATAAAAGAATAGACCACATGGGATAATCCTTCTTCTTCTTTTCTCACGCGTCATGTGCGCCCAGGGAGTGAAAGGGAAAAATGGGTGCGTAAATGTCCCATCCCCAGGCGTTCATTGTTCGATGGCTATAAGCTTCATTTTTTGGCCTATTATGATTATTCGGCAAAATGCCACAAATAAATGGCTTATTTGCCAAATAACCAAAACAAAAATGGAAATTAGATTTGTAGAGACTAGAGAGAAAGTAGAGAGAGATAGGAAGAGAAAGTACGAGAGAGAAAATGGTTTTGGGTAGTTAATGAATTTGTGTTTTTTTTCTTGGTTAATGAAATTGTCAAAATTTGTAATATCCCTGAATTTTTAAACAACAAAACTCAATTATGTTTATTTATACTTTCCTGTGCCACTAATGGCAGTATGTCTGATCGGGTTATCTGAATCATGATCTGATGAATTATTTACAAAAATCAAATTATGTTAATTCTAAAAAAAAGAAGAAGTAAATTAAACAGAAAAAGTAAGGATTATTAGATTTACTGACATGACAACTAGTTGAACTGAATTATCAGAATTCACATCAAAGACGTAAATATCTCCCTTTCGGCTCCCTAATGTAATAGTAAATAATTAGAAAATAATAAAATACAACGTATACATGGTAAACTTTTTTTCTTACCCACTGCAAATCTTCTATATATACTGGTAGTTCCAAAATTCCAAGTCCACTATCTCCAATAGGGAAAAGCATTATGGGTTTCTTCATATCCTAAAAAGCCCATCAACTTTCCACTGAATCAATCTGGTCACACCAATGTGCATAACAAATGTAGATTAAACATTTAAAGTTATGGTATAAAATTCAACATATATATACTAAAATTTGTATCCTTAACCACTAACCTGTGATAACACTCGCTTATCCAAACAGCGGACACAGTCAATGCTACGAAACGTTGCCCTTTCAAGTTTAATTGGTTTACCATACTGTTTCCCTCTCTGGTCTCGTAATTTTTGTCAGTCCACTGATTAGTTTCATAATCCCCTTACAAATAATAAATATTAAACCAAGTTAACACACATGTCAAAACAAACTATGGTTAACCAGATAAAATATTGTTTTTTTTACCTTGTAGCTACATCACTCTCACACATTTTTCTGCACCATCACTCTCACACATTTTTCTGCACCAGAGCTGAACGCGAAATATCTGTCTGAATGATAAAAAGACAAAAAAAACCTTGAAACACATAAGTTTCGCAAAACTAAAACTGGAAAAAAAAAAGTTGATAATTACTTACCCTTGAAAGAAGTGAATGTGAGCTTTGGCCTCATTTGACAAGGCATACACCGGTTTTAATACTGCACAACCGAACAGATTTATCCTGAAAGGTTTCCATGAAAGCTAAAGATTATAGCAAAAAAAAAAATGATTGTAAAATAAACGTGATTTCTTCTTCAAGGCCGGACAAAGTCTGTAAATCAATATTAAACATGAGAAAAAACATTATTTTGTTTACTCAAATTAAAAACTTACCAGATGTTTGGTAAGTTCTTCACAATTAGTGACCCGGATTCTGCTCATTAATCCTCCATCAAGTGTGTAATGCTTATCTTCTTTAAGTGCCCAGCTGACAGTGAAAAAAAGATTATGTGACCTGATGCAAAACACAATATGGGGAAATTCAAACTTAGAATATAAATTAATTGACATCATAAAATAAATTGCATACCTGAGTATCTAAATAACATATCTGGGTATAATTGGTTACGGCTGTAGCTTTATATTTTTTTACTGTAGAATTATGCTGTAAGATTTTATGATGTAGCTTTATAATTTTGCTTTAGAAATTCTGCTTTTGGATTTTGTGTTGTAACTGTAAAATTTTATATTGTATTCATAAGAGTTCAGCTGTTATTTGTTAAATATTAACAATATATATTTTTAAAAATATTAATTCTGATTATTTTTAATATAAATATTAATCAGAATTTATATATTAATCAATTATTGTATAATTACGAAATAGTGATGTTATAAAATACATATGCCAAATTTTATTTATATGTATGTACAACATATATATATATTATATATATATATATCACTACAGCTGCAAATGTCTACAGTTAAGAAACGCGGTAGACCTAAGAAGGTATTTCTCTTTATAGACAAAAACTTACAATAAGTGTATCTTATCTGGATACTGGTGCTCAGGTTGCCACTACTGCTGCAAATGCTTATACAACTAAGAAACGTGGTAGACCTAATAAGATATTTCTCTATAACTTCCTTCTCTTTATAGACAAATACTTAGGATAAGTGTATCTTATCTGGATATTGCTGCTCAGATTACCACTACTGATGCAAATGCTTCTACAACTAAGAAGTGTGGTAGACCTAAGAAGGTATTTCTCTAAAACTTCTTTCTCTTTATAGACAAAAACTTAGAATAAGTGTATTTTACTAAGATTGGTCTTCACTGTTTGTTCTGCATATCTTATATGGATTGTTTTTCAAAATTGGATTTCCATGAATGTATGATTGTAGGACTCTTCAGTGACACAAATAGCTGCAGATGCAAAATACAAACGGAAAATGGCACTCGTAGTAAGTTAATTATTCCCATGTAGTGCATCAAATTTGGTTTAACATTCTTAAATACAAGCGAAAAGTGGCACTCATAGTAAGTTAATTATTCTCATTTAGTGCATCTAATTTGGCTTAACATTATTAAATGTGGATACTTGCTACTATGTTATGATTCATTATTTAGTTTTCTAAATGTGGCAGCCAAATAAAATAAAGGAAGCAGCAGAAAAGTTGGAGATAGCACGTGAATCACTTGAGGAGGTCCAAAAACTAATTGAGAAGGTCCAAAAGCTAACTGAAGAGGTTTAGGTAGCTGGTGGAAGTTAAAACAATAAGGAATTAACTACCAAACACAATAGTAGGATAGTTTGTTGTTGTTGTTAGTACTTGGAGGAGTATTGAATTAATGGACTTTAAGTCGTATACATATGGGCCACTAATAAAACTGTTCAATAATTACATATTCAGTGACGAGGTTTCCTTCTAACATATAAAGAAGAACAAAACTTAGGTTCACCTCCTAGGGTGAACCTTTAAATTCACCATATCTCCTATCACCAATCAAATTGCCACATTGTTTTGTAATTATGAAACAATATATTAGAGTGGCAACAATTACATAACAGAGAATTTTATGAACCTATGAATCGACCGAACAAAAATAAAATTTAATTGCATAGCTACTAAGTCATTGAAAGTTTGTGTAGGAGTGTGTTATGTGATTTTTTTTGTTCTCGTAATGTATTACTAGTACGTAAGAACAATGTTTGCTTTTTTTTGTGAATATGCATTTGGCATCAGTCCATCCTACACTGATTGCTTACTATTTGATTGTTTTTGTTTGGAAAGGATAATGGATTTGCAAACTGGATGTATTACATTAGAACAACCAATGACATAAAACTTTCAAAGTAGTGAGACTTGTTAATGTAAAATCTAAGAACAATGTTTGGTTTTCGTAAATATGCATTTCGAATCAGTCCATCCTCTCCACTAATTGTTTAATATTTGATTATGGTTTGCTAGGAAAAAGTTTTTTTTTGGCAAACATGACGTCTTATTTTATAACTGAAGAAGTCTGATATGGTAGAGTTTAAAAAACCCAAGGAAGCCACTGACATAAAAGTTTTGAAGTAGTCGGACTTGATAATGTCTGGAAATGTAATGTAAACATCATCATGTCTTGTAACTTTGGTTCCCCTTGCTCTTTTGATGTCACTCAGTAGGTGCCTTCTTTCCAGAGCACCCATCTTCCTTAACTGGTGACTCCTCCCCTCTCCCTTCCATTAACAGAGTTGTGACCTGGAGAAGTTGCATCAGCTAGTCCACCTTCAACTGCTTCATCGCCAACACAGCTACCATGATCCACGAGGGTTATCTTAACTCCAGGAATGTGGCTCCTTTTGAGTGCTCTAGCACCTTACATATCATCTCCCGGACTGTTATTGCCACCCTGTCAAAGTGCATCCTAATCTGTAATTACCAACGTAGTAAAGTTGCACTGGACTAAAGTTTGTACATAACATAACAGAACCTCAAAATTAGACTGCGGTGGACGTGATTGGTTCCTAAAATGCAGGAAACAGTGAAGCTCTGATGGTTTGCAGTCAAGTTGAAAAGGGATAGGTTAAAGTGCTCCCAACAATATCTTGTGAACACTGTGGAAGCTCTCACTCCTGTGAGTTTTGGGCACCGGCGTCCTTGATTCGCATATTTTGTTATCTCTTTTAACTCATTGGAGATCGGCGAAAAACTTGCAAGTGTTATTGCACGATTCTGGTGGAGTTCAAACCCCCAAAGTGTGGATTTCATTGGGAAAAATAGGAAAAGTTGTGTTTATCAAGAGAAGAGGGAGGCATTGGTTTTAGGATGATACATGAGTTTAATTTAGCCTTGCTGGCAAAACAGTTGTGGAGATTGATACAATTTCCAGACTCTCTTCTGGCCCGTGTTTTGTGTGGAAATTATTATACACTTAATTCGCCTTTGTGAGCTATTAATGTACATACCCCTTCATACATCTGAACTAGCCTATCAGCTTCAAGATCTCTGTTGTTACTAAGGATTAGACAGAAGATCCATTCGGGTTTTGATGTAAAATCATGGGAGAATCCTTGGATTCCGACTTCACCTACAAGGCCGGCCAGGCCAAATGTCCTGGTAGTCCATCCAAGGATATCAGTTAGTGAATTTATTAAAGAAGACTCAAAGGAATGGGGATGTCGAAATGCTTGAAAAATTCGTCACACAAGAAGATATACCTTTGATTCAAAATTTGGTCATAAGATGATCTTTACAATGTGATTCTTACTGTTGGAGCTTCACTAAGAGTGGTATGTATACTTTTAATTAGGATATTGGGTTGCAAGACATATACTCAAAGCTGAAGAAAATGTTATCTACACTTGCTTGGAAGGTAAATGCTCCACAAAAGATTCGTCATCTTATATGGCAGTTACTCTCAAGACATGTAGCAGTCACCAGGATCTTGAATTGTCGCCATATGCGATGTGATAATATTGTAACACCGCGACCGCCCATGGCTAATGGGCCTCCCACATCCGCTCTCTCGGCCCGTGGACCCCAATCCGTGCGATGGACGATGCGGTACAAGTGGTATCAGAGCCAAACCCAAAGAAGTTGGAGTCAGTGAGGGCTCACACTAACATAGGTAACAATCCTGGGGCGCAACAGGGACATTGCGTTCTTCGAGAGAGGGTGAATTGTAACATCCCGGTTTGCGGTATATGTGGAAAAGCTTAAGAGAATTGATTTGGATACCTATGTCACCAAAGTGCAGTTACCTTTTTGGTCACACATTCATTTAAAACTCTGGAGTTAAGTGTTGTGATTTTAAATGACAAACTCATTTTATTTCGGATTAATTTATTAAAAGGTTTAATATTTTATTCGGTTTTTATAAATCGGTTTAATTCGACATTTTATGGTACGTAACACGCCGTTCTCGAGAAAGGAGGAAATATGTCTTACAATTATTTGTCCAAAGTGTGGGGATCCAGATGAGCCAGTAATTCATGCTATCTTTGAATGTCCACCGACAGTTCAAGCGTTTGGTCTTGCAGCTACACCATCTCATCCGAATATATTCTGTGGATCCAGCATATATACTAACAAGGACTATCGTTTTGGAAGAAGAATAGTATTGAAGATCCATAAATGGACAGAAACCCTTATCCGTGGATAATTTGGTATCTCTAATAAGCAAAGAATGATAAACTATTTAAAGGAATAGATGGAGATCCACTTGAACTAGTCAGATATGCAGAAGGAGAATGTCAAGCATGGTTCGCGGCAAATCGGCCAGAGGATGGATTGACTACAACACCAATAATAGCATCTCAAGGCTTATGCTTTAAAAATATATGCATGGTGGATGATCTTGGCCCTGTACATCGATCTTCAGTGGATGCGGATGGGTTTGGAAAGATAACTTTAGACAAACACAACTTATGGGTTTAGGAAATCAAAGAAGAAGAGAATTTGTCTTGCATTTGGAGCTGGAAACGATATACTGGGCAATGGACAGCATGCTGCACCATTCAAAATGTTAGCATTTTAGGACATATTATAATGATTTGATTGAGTTTATAAAGGAACTTCATGCATGACTTTTTCAACATAGCTAAAGGAGATACAAGAAGTGAAGAGAAGATTCAACGATTTCAGGCTATCCTACATTTTCCGAGGACAGAATGAGACTGCTGATTTTTTAGTTAGAATTTCTAGGTCTTTTCATATGGCTATTTGTTTTGTTGGTTATTTTATCCCGGTCTGGTTATCCAAAATAATTCAAGTTTGAGTAATATAATATAGTCTTTCGATGTAAAAAAAATGTATCCATAACAATTATGTTAATGCCCCTAGTAACCTAGTTATTAATACATATTCACACATAACTGAGTATAAATCCTAGTATGTAATATAACTTCAACCATTTATTATATATTAATATAAATTAATTAATAAGAGGTGTGCAATCCAACTCTAACATTAGTATTAGATTATGGATTATGTCAGAAAGAAACATGTGATGAAGGGTTTAAAATATAATTTAAATAATCATTGCGGATAAGGCAACAACTCTACTCATTGATTAAGGTTTCAGTAAAGGGGAGGGATGATGACAGACGATAATCCAGACGGTAAGGTTAAGATGTCTCTATCCGTAATTTCAATACATTAAAGGTTGACCATGTAAGCTTACATGCTTTAATAAGGGCAGACATGTAAAAGGTTTTGAAGTAGAAACTGAACAAAAAAACAGAGTGCTTGAATCTGCTCTGTGGCTTTGGCTGTGACGAAAAATGGAATCAGCAAGAATGATTTCTGTGCTCAGAAGTTTTTTGTAACACCCGTATTTTTCGAAATAACTTAAATAAATAAAAAGTCTGAAATCTCCGTTTATTACTTCTCAAAATTCAACTCCAAAGTCGTAAATCAAATAAATAGCCATAACTCCAAATAACATAATAAATCCCCAAAATATCGATAAAAGCATAAAATCCGCAAGTCTGAAAAAGAAAAAAATAAAATTCTCAAAGCACTAGTCCGATAGCAATCACTCCTGCTCGTCAGTCTCATCTGAAAGGGGAAGGAAATGAGGGGTGAGTAACAGGAGAGTTACTACGTGAGGTATGAGATGCTAAACACGCAAACCACTGACTTGAGTAATAGAACTCCCACTATAAAAGTTTAGCTCTAACATGAAAAAACAAGACGCCTAAAGCATCACACAAACACAACACAAACAATGCGATGATAGCATATAGCTAGTCCATACACCCCGCATCTCCTCATACAGATATATGTTTACATACGCTGCGTCGCTAGTACAGTCTGCCTCTGTACCCCCGCCCTCCAAAGCTGCGTCGAATGCAAAAGTCTCTGCACCCACACCCCACACAATCTGCGTGCTAGCCCAGACGTCTCTGAGCTCCCGCCCACCAAAGCTGCGTCGCTAGTCCAGACATCTCTGGACCCCCGCCTACTCACATAGTCCCTACTCATAACTATGTATACATAAATATATATATCGCATCTCTTAACATCACACAATCAAATCAACGGTTGAATCCTCTAGACCCCTAGTTCTAGTTTACAATGAATGAACTAACTAACAATCAAGACACAAACAGACTCAATTCAAACAGACGGATCATGATTCAAAATCTAAACTACAATAGAGAGAATTCTACACTGGTACGGGATTTACGGAATAGACCCTCACCTTTGCCATGGGTTCTGAAGAAACCTGAGGAAACGCCGAATGGACTCCGGAGCTCTCTGAAATTAGATCAATATGATATTCTGGCAGAGCTGAACCATAGAGCAAACAGATGAATAACTAAAGAACTGACCGTTAAATTTTAGATCCCTCCGGTCATAATGTACTACTATATGTCCTCTATTCATAGACACCTATTTTACTCCGATCGGACACCATTTGCTTAACCAAAGTAGCTTCATCTCCAGGGTGGTCGTAAACACAAATTGCACCAACACGTCTCACGAAAACAAGCATAACTCTCAGAAAGTAACTTGGAATAACGATCTGCTTGTAGGAGATGATAGATAAGAGAATTAACTACTTACTGACAAATTTACAGACTGAAATATTTTGTTTCTGTCGACCGTTTCTCACTTACACCGAGACTGGTCGGAACTGTCTCTGCAACTCAACAGCTTTATTCTTCGCCAAGAAGAAACGTCATTAACTTTCTAACCGTACGTCTATTTGACGATCGGATAGATGATCAGCTGGCATCGAGATATTTCCAGTGATATCTCGCCCATTCCCTGGTTCCTTCTGTATCAATGGTAAAACGCTGATGAAGTTGACTGTTTGCGGATCCGATCTGTAGATATCAGTCCCAAAGAAACAACCATAACTCTTAGATAAAAATTCCAAATGGCGATCTGCTTTCTGATACACATAGATCTATGAGTGTAGAACATAACCTCAAAATTTAGCTTCGAAATACTCATATGTGATCGATCATTCTTCTGTTCCCCCAAAACGTGTCTGCAGAGCTCTACTTTCTCTTTTCGGATGGAGGGAGGCCTTCTCTTTCGTGGTGGCTATTTGTGGCTATTCCGGTGACGTTCCGGCAGGGATTTTCCATCCCCAAAAGTCTCTGTCAGAGGCCACCAAGAAATCTCATCTTAAATAAGAAAACTTTAGGGTTTTCTGCAATGTAATTGGGTCTTACTGGGCTAAATTTTTCCGGGCCGAGATTTGGATCGTTACAATTCTTCCCCACTTACGAGGAATTCGTCCTCGAATTCAAATCCTGAGTCGGCTGTCCAATACCGTCCTAAAAAAAAAAATCTTCGGATAGTCAATCCTCATCTAAATTTGATCTCACTTGGATCACGTCATGGAAGTCTGATACACTGTTGATAGAATCACTGCAATCAACTGCTCCAATTCGCTCCACCGGAGGATACAGTCCAATGTACCTCGGTTTTAGTTGCTTCAGCTTATTAGTCTTAAGTCCTCCTTGAAATGTCAGTATTTTCAGGTACACTAGATTGCCCATATGTAACTCCAAATCCTTACGACGCTTAGCTGCATAAATCCTCTGCCGTCATGGGCGTCCCAAAGCCAATCCTTAAGCATGTCCATTTGCTATACCATCTCTTGAACCATTAATAGTTCTAACTCATGTCACTCCCTCACATTGGTCCAACAAAGTGGTATACGACAAGGCCTACCATAAATAGCCTCATACGG
>NW_013617474.1:38580-39690 GCF_000695525.1 Brassica oleracea var. oleracea | reverse complement strand
TTGTATTCCTGTGGATCTTTGTCCCAAGTTCCTTCTGAATGACTCCAAAAATGTAGACGTGAACTTTGAATCCAAATCCGATACAATGTTGACATCCATGAAACCTCACAAACTCAATAATGTAGGTCTGCTCCAACTGATTAGCTCTGGCTGTCTTCTTAATTACTTAGGAAATGGGCTGACTTGGTAAGTCTATCCATGACTACCCATGTGGCATCCTTTCCACATATGGTGATTTAAAATCAAATAACAATGTCCATAATCACCATGCCTCATTTCCACTCCGGCAAAACCAAGTTCAAAAATAACATGATAGATAACTGATCATCTGTCATAGCCATCTGACATGTCTGACATTGTGACGCAATGAAGCTACAACTCTCTTCATACTAGACCAATTACAGTTAACACTTCATATCTTTGTACGCCTTGGTGTTCCCGATGGGTAGAGAAACACGAGTGATGTATTTACTGTAAGATCCCTTTTCTTAACAGCTTATCGTACAACACACAACTCGGTTTTGGTACAGGTACATCCCGCTCAACACTTATGATAACAATACTCCCAATCTCCATCGCCTTACAAAGCCATAACGCTAACATGCGCTTGGGGTATCCTCCATAGCAAAACTGCCTGCTCCAAAGCCCCAAGGCCATTTGTCTCTCCATCGACAGTAATGGCACACAATCTGAGACTAGCTAATATCCCAGTAAACTCATGAACCTCGTTGGTTCCTGATACGTCGCTCATGTGCCTACCCAAGGCATTTGTCACCTGGTTGTCTTTACCAGATGGTATGCAATATCCAAAATGTAGCCTGCTACCAACTCAATCCAACTGCACTGTCCAAGTACAAGTTTTAATGAATGAAGATGGATTTCAGCCTCCAATGATCCCAGAGAATCTGAATTTCCTCCCTGTACAATTACAATCTCCAAAACAATAACGCAAATACCACTGCAGCCACTACGAATCATGAATAGGGTAGTGGGTCTCGTGAGGTCTCGTGAGGTCTCAACTGATGCAATGTATATAGAATGACCTGATTCTCATGCATTGATTCACAATCCGCAAACGCTCATCATGCTCCCTCTACTCCAAGAATAACT
>NW_013617474.1:36133-37685 GCF_000695525.1 Brassica oleracea var. oleracea | reverse complement strand
TGAACCAATCGGCCCTCCAAGCATAACTGGTACACAACAATCAATATAAATAGCTCCCAACGTTTCTATGTCAGCTGTCCGAACTGACACATCTCTGAAATGATCAACACTGCCAAAAACTGAAAAACATACCAAGTGTAACTCCGATATAACACAACGCAAGTTGCCGCACCCCGATCCAAAAGCGATCCCCCACGAGTTTACAAAATAATAATGCCTCCATGGCAGTAACTCTACTCATACACACAAATAACACATGCCAACTCATGGCTCACATCTCATACCACATAATCTCCAATAACGAAAACTCGTGGAGAGATGGCTTGAAGTTTGTGTGGTGGCAACAACATCAAACATCCACATGCGAACAATCTCTGAACACGACTGACGAAACTGATACACACCTGAGCAATCTATCAAACTGTGACATCATCCATCTCTCGAACATCTGGCTGAAACCTTGTTAGCTATAGAGCGGATGACGATGATAAACTCATCGTCAATAAAAAGACAATTGGGGTTAGAAGTTACTGAACAGAAAGGTGCTGTATTTATCTTTCTTTAAAACTCCCAAATCCCCAGATTCAAGAATCTTTTAAAATCGATTAAACCGAATTAAAACCGAGTCAAAACCGAGTCGAAACCACGTCCCAACAAATCGCCATCCCGGGTCAGAGCCGGGACGGAACCCCGCTCTGATACCAAATTGTAACATCCGTCTCCTCCTCTCTCGAGAACAGTGTGCTAATAACCGAAAAATACCAAATTAAACCGATTTATAAAACCGAATAAAATGTCAAACCTTTTGATCAAATAATTTTAAAGTAAAACAAGTTTATAATTTAAAACCAAATACATAAAATCGAAAAGTTAATTAAAACCTAAATAAAATACAACGATCCCAAGACATAACATGAACACACACAACGGCTAGCGCGTCACACAAACACAAACAATGCGATGATAGCATATAGCTAGTCCATACACCCCGCATCTCCTCATACGGATATATAAATACGTAGCGTCGCTAGTACAGTCTGTCTCTGTACCCCCGCCCTCTCAAGTTGCGTCCATGGTACAAACGTCTCTGCACCACACGCCCATCACTAGTAGCATCGCTAGTCCAGACGTCTCTGAACCCTGGCCCGCACAATCAAAGTAGCGTCGCTAGCCCAGACATCTCTGATCCCCCGCCTGCGCACATAGTCCCTACTCATAACTATGTATACATACATATATATATCACATCTCTTAGCATCACGTCTTATCATCACGCTATTAATCAACGGTTGAATCCTCTAGACCCCTAGTTCCAGTTTACAGTGAATGAACTATCTAACAATCAAGACTCAATTCAAACAGACAGATCATGATTCGAAATCTAAACTACAATAGAGAGAATTCTACACTGGTACGGGATTTACGGAATAGAGCCTCACCTTTTCCACGGGTTCTGAAGAAACCTGAGGAAACGCCGAATGGACCTTGACGGCTCTAACAAAGCAACTCCGGAGCTCTCTGAAATTAGATCAATATGATATTCTGGCAGAGC
>NW_013617474.1:25819-36113 GCF_000695525.1 Brassica oleracea var. oleracea | reverse complement strand
AAACAGATGAATAACTCAAGAACTGACCGTTAACTTTTAGATCCCTCCGTTCATAATGTACTAATATATGTCCTCTATCCATAGACACCAATTTTACTCCCATCGGACACCATTTGCTTAACCAAAGTAGCTTCATCTCCAGGGTGGTCGTAAACGCAAACTGCACCAACACCTCTCACGAAATCAAGCATAACTCTCAGAAAATAACTTGGAATAACGATCCGCTTGCAGGAGATGATAGATAAGAGAGTTAACTACTCACTGACGAATTGCCAGACTGAAAGATTTTGTTTCTGTCGACCGTTTCTCACTTACACTGAGACTGGTCGGAACTGTCTCTGCAACTCAACAGCTTTATTCTTCGCCAAGAAGAAACGTTAACAACATTCTAACCGTACGTACATTTGATGATCGAATAGATGATATGAAAAGCTGGCATCGAGATCTTTCCAATGATATCTTGCCCGTTTCCTGGTTCGTTCTGTATCAACGGTATAACGCTGATGAAGTTGACTGTTTGCAGATCCGATCTGTAGATATAAGTCCCAAAGAAACAACCATAACTCTTAGATATAAATTCCAAATGACGATCTGCTTTCTCATACACATAGATCTATGAGTGTAGAACATACCTCAAAATTTAGCTTCGAAATACTCATATTTGATCGATCGTTTTTCTGTTCCCCCAAAACATGTCTGCAGAGCTCTACTCTCTCTTTTCGGATGGAGGGAGGGCTTCTCTTTCATGGTGGCTATTTGTGGCTGTTCCGATGACGTTCCGGCAGGGATTTGCCATCCCCAAAAGTATCTGTCAGAGGCCACCCCGAAATATCATCTTAAATAAGAAAACTTTAGGGTTTTCTGTAATGTAATTGGGTCTTAGTGGGCTAAATTTTTCCGGGCCGAAATTTGGGTCGTTACATTTTTCTCAAGCTCACCAAGTCGCTCTCTGTCTTAATACCAGCCTATCTCTCTTTTCTCCCCCTTCTCTTGCACTAAAATCCATGAAACACCATTTGTTCTGTGCTAAGGCTACTACTGGTGATGATCTTAAGAGTAGTCGTCCTTTGAAGCCCTTTTCTCCCTCTCTTTGGGGAGATCACTTCCTCTCTGTTCCCCTCAACGGCGATGTAAGTGGATATACCCCCCTTTCAGATATCTTTTTTTTCTTAAATGATTCTTGAAAGACCATTTTGGATCTTTTTAGGAATTTGATGAGCTAGAAAAAGAGATTAAATTTATGAAGCCTCTGGTAAGAGACATGCTCATGTCTTCTCATAGCAGCGACAAGGAGAGGATTCGTCTCATCCAGTTGCTTATTAGCCTCGGAAACTCTTATCATTTTGGGAAGGAGATCGAAGAGATCATTAACCTCAGTTTCCCAAAGTTGGATAACATAATTGCCGGGGAAGATGATTTGGAAACAATCTCCATTATATTTGAGGTCTTCAGACTGTACGGTCATAACATGTCTTGTGGTACGAGTAATAGTTTTCCTGGATTGACATACACGTATTCATAACCTAATATATTTATTCAATTATAACAGATAATTTTTATTTTTAGATGCCTTCGATAGATTCAGAGGTGAAGATAGTAGGTTCAAGGAGACTCTAGCCAGAGATGTTAGAGGAATGCTACAGTAGTTCCAAGTAGCTCATCTGGGGACACCTTCTGAAGACATAATGGACGAAGCGCTGAGTTTCACACGGAACCACTTGGAGTCTTTAGATGGCCATAACGCATCCAGTGCTATTGCTCCCCATCTCTTCAAGCATATACAAAACGCACTATACATATCTCGATACGGTAACATAGAAGTACTAGTGGCTAGGGAATATATTTCTTATTATGAACAAGATGAAAGTCACAATGAGATCATTCTCAAGTTTGCAAAGCTTAACTTCAATTTCTGCCAGTTTCTTTGCATCCAAGAACTCAAAACTCTCACCAGGTGACGTACTTATCTTCAATCTTGTTGATAGAAAGCGTTCCTGTTTTCACTTTCCCAATGCATTTACGTGTAAGTTTACAGATGGTGGAAGGACTTAGATCTTGCATCTAAGTTAACTCACATTAGGGATAGAGTTGTGGAGTGCCATTTTATGTCTTTAGGAGCATATTTCGAGCAGCAATATTCACTTGGTAGAATCATAGTGGCCAAAATCACGATGATCGTGGTTGTCGTGGATGACACATATGACGCATATGCAACTCTTACCGAAGCCATTGCTCTTACAGAATGTTTGCAGAGGTATACATACATAAGTGCGTATATTTATATGTACATGGGATTCTCCCGTAAATACCCCTTTCGTTTGTTTATAAGTTTTAAATCATTTTGTAATATATATAAAATTTTATTAAGTAGTTATTTTGTTTTCATCTTAACTAAATATGTACTTTCCAATATAATACTTCGAATCAGTTCAAATATTTTTTTCTAGTTGAGTTGCATCAATTATTTCAAATTGAAAAGTGGTTTTTTTTTCTGTTTTATTTTAATTAGGTTAGAATTAGATTAACATTTGTAATTTCATTTAGTTGGGTTCATCCTCTTATTTTTGGTAGATATATATTTTAAATATAAAATTTGATATATGTTATTCTGATTAAAAACAGAAAATAAAAATATAAAGTTGGATTTGCATTAACAAACATATTTTGTAATATTTTGAGAATTTCACATACATATATGAATATTTATAAAATAATTAAACTCTTATAATCGGTTAATAATTTTTTTTATTAAAAAATTTGAGGACATTTTATAATTTATATGTATGAAAGTTGAGTAGAATATTATTTAATAAGTTTATATTTTCTGTAATTAGGTGTATGATTTGAGAAATATGATATTAGATGATCATTTTTTGTTCAAGTATTAATTTATTTTTATCAAAAAATAATAATCATGATAAAAATATTATTTTTTGAAAAATTGGTATCTAAAATATTTTATTTTTCAAATATTTTTTCAATTATGTTATATAAATAAACCTATATATTTTTAAAATTTATAGATATATTCTTTTTATTATCTTGTTTAGCGAAATAAAAATTATTTTATATATAAAAAAAATTATATATTTTATATTTTACAAATATTTATTTTTAATATTTTATGAGGCCATATAAATAATTGTTTATAATTTCAATTTCGTATAACTTCTAATTTATTAAGGGTGTCCATTTAGTGACTTTTGTGAGAATTATATAATATGTTTTAAATTGTTTTGAAATTTGTAAATATAAATATATAAATTTATTAATTATCACTATATATTAATCTTAATTAGATATGTGATTTCAAATATAAATTATCGACTCAGTTCAAGTATTCACTTTTAGGTATATGACTTGCATCCATTATTTCAAATTTAACAACTATTTATCTATTTTCTTTTAGTTAGTTTATAATTATAATTATATGGATATGTTATATTGATAAAAAAGTAGAAAAATATAAGGGTTTTTTGCAAATATGACTCAAAACTTGAAGTCAAACACAAAACTAACCCATGTTTTTTTTTGGAACTTTGACTTGCCACTTTCACCCCCCACCCCCAAAGTTCAGATTATTCACGACGAAAATGCCATCCCTTTTTTTTTTTTTTTTGGAAAATGCATATTTTTTTGAGCTGCGTAAAATATATAGGAAAAAATTACACGGTAACATACTTTTCACTTCTCTCTTAACACTCTAGCATACTTTATGCTGTGGTGTACTTTCAGGCTACAAAATTCCTAAATTACCCTTTCAATTCTAAACAGTATGAGTTGATCCCATTTAATTAAATCACTGTCGAGTTTTTTTGTTTTCTCTTCTCCTCTCTCATTTTTTTTCTCTTCTACTCATCTTCTTCTCATCTTCACCGCTGAAAAAAACAAAGACATAGTAAATATCAACCACCAATTATGAGATTTAATGTTCTTTTGTTTCTTGTCTTTTACTCTTCTGTTTTTAGATTTATTAATTTTTCAGATCTGAAAAAATGGTGATGTTATAACGGAAGGTGATGACGTGACGAATTGGTGGTGGTGGCGTGACGAATCATTGGTCTCCTCGTTGCCGGTGGCAGAGCGTGAAGGAGGAGCAGAAAAGCTTGATGGTGGAGGACGAGACAAG
Organism: Brassica oleracea var. oleracea; assembly: GCF_000695525.1. Lineage (NCBI taxonomy): Eukaryota > Viridiplantae > Streptophyta > Magnoliopsida > Brassicales > Brassicaceae > Brassica > Brassica oleracea. The sequence continues at coordinate 31,984 of NW_013617474.1, read as the reverse complement.
ACGTGGTCACACCAACTTTGGTGGTGCTGTTAGACAGAGAAGTCGCTGGAGTGACCACACCAACTTTGACCATAACCAAAAATGTGCAAAAACCTATACCTATGACCACAGCGACTTTGACCATAACCTCTCTTTTCACAACCAAAATCCTGACCACACCACCCACCGATCTGCTATTCATAAAGTCTTTGACCACATGATTATTGGTCCTGATCTCTCTTCTCTCAACCGCAACCTTGACTCAACACGTTTAATATTAACCACATCATCAAGTCTGGCCATAAAATCTCTCTTCTCTTGTCTATCTTTTTTTATGATTTGTATTTACGTTAACAAGAACCCTCAAATCAAATTAGCGTAAATCATATCTTATGGTTACTATTGAAACCCAATACCCAATAAATCTACCAACAATTAATAACAACTAAAGCAACTAAATATATGTTTAAACCATCCCCACTCTAGTCACTATTTCTCTTTCTTACCCAAGGGCCATTTCGTCAGGCAAAAACAACTAAAATCCAAAAGTAAAGCAAATAGTACATCTCAAGTGTAAAGTGCCTAAATATGTTAAGTTTTATGAAAAAGTAACCCATTATGTAACTCTCTCAATATATAGAGACAACTACAAAGTGGTTATGGAGGAGTTCATGAACACACATGGTCATGTGCCACAACAAATTCTTCTGCGATGCCTCAGCTTTGCACGAATCTTCGACGTGTTCTACAAGGAGGGTGATGGATACTCTGGCCCCAAAGGAAAAATCGAACGCTATATGAACTCCTTGTACGTCCATCCAATACCGCTTTCAGGTTGACTTGGAATGCACACCAGTTCTAACTAAGTTGAACCTTCTTTCTTTTTTGGTACTTTCTATAAATAAAATTTCAACACTCCACTGTTACCATGTAGGTCTATCCGGGGATGTTGTGTTAATCGTATGCTTATAAACAATAATTTATGCATCTTTCATTCAATTCGTCTTTGTTATAAATTATTGTTTAATGCTGATCCTGATTTAGTTAAGAATGTTCTTTTGGATTTCTTAAGGGGTTTGTGTTTTATTGTTATAGATAGGTGTTTCTTTTTTTCTTAACGCTATAATAATTATGATATTATAAGAAATATTACAAACAATTATACAGTAAACAATTCTACCTAGCTTATGAAGATTCATGTTTGATTGCATCACTTAAGCCGTTTTATGGGATCCACGCTTGACGGTACTCTTTGTGATATGGTGCAAATCTCTTCTACGCATTTTATTCATTAATTCGCATAATTCCGCTTTTTCGAAACCAGATCTCCTTGTGAAGAAACATTACGAACATTTAGTCAAACCATTGGACCAAAGAGGATTCCAGGATATATAGGTACTTCGAGCGTCAAAATTTTATATTTTATATTTTGAGTTTGTATTCAATATATATCAACGGGAGTGTTTAATCATTTTTTGGGCCATACAGGAGGATTCAATACCGTTGAAATACTTTTTTTATACAAAATCATCAATATAAGTATTTTTACACACTTCTTTTTATACACGTTAACCCTAAACAAGAGTTTGAGATCCTTCAATAAAGCTCTTTTAGGTATTTAGCAGCTTGTTAGACTATGGCCACTGCAACTAACATTTGCAGCGAGAAGACAGGTACACTCACTAACAGTCACATGACCGTTGTGAAGTCTTGCATTTGCATGAATTTGTAAGATGTGTAGCAAACGAATCTTTTACTAATAATCACTAGGAGGATATAATTGATATCTTATAAGCAAATTAAACTATTAAGAAAAAGTACGCAGTTTACTTTTTGAGACTGAACTGAACCAAATTCGAAATATTTATGTATTAAACAGTTTTGATAATTTAGATGTATTCATAAACTCTTGTTTAGGGTTAACGTGTATATTGATGATTTTGTATAAAAAAAGTATATTTGATTTACAATATAAAATACAATAGAAGTATTGAGAGCATCTCCAAAAGACACTCTATAACTTCAAATATGAAGTTTTTGACTCTCCAAAAAGAAATTTCAAAACTTCAAATTTGAAGTTCTTAGAAGTGAAACTCTATATTTGAAGTTTCACTTGTCAAAACTTCAAATTTGAAGTTCATATTTTAATTGCATTTTGGTCCCTACAATTACACATCACATTTGTAATTCTTAAATATTTTCTCGTTTAATGTATTAATCATAAAAATCTCATATCTCATAAATTTTTTTTTTTTTTATATAAATTTAGGCTTCACACATAAAATTAAACATAACCTTAAAATAAGAGTTCAAATATTTTAAAACTAGATTTAGACAACAACAGTACAAAAGAGACTTAACAACCAAAAATATTTTCAAAAATTACATGAATACATAACTATTACACAAATTTCAATATTATAACACTAGTAGTCATGTAAATTTGATCCAGGACCTCTAGAATCTCCAAAATATTGGCCAAACAAATTTTGTGTAACCGAAGATAGTTTTTGTTTTGATGTTTATTTTGTATGATTCTTTTCTATCAGATCGAATGTATTCACTGAGTTTTAATATCGTTGATAGAAGTTAAGTCTTTTAGCAATATTTATTTTCCTCTTTTACTTTCTTGTTCAGATCTAACGTATTTACAATTTTAAAATCACCTGATTTCAACAATATTAGTTTGTGATCTACAAATTAAAAATAAAGAGAGTCATTTTTTACTTCGAAATATACTAGTTAATCATATATGTATTACGAATATATTTTTATGGAATAATATGGTATTTTTCATGAAGTTTAATACTAATTATGTTATTTCCATTTAAAATTTGTATTCTAATATAACAGTTTATTAGTTAATACTGTTGTAATATTTTTATATATGTGCTTTGTTATTTACAAAACTTTTATGAATTTAAATTAATTATGATAAATATAAGGACCGTAAAATAAAATACAAATAGTTTTGAAGTTAAGTTTGAAGTTTTGCTTTTTGAGAAGAACACTTTTAAACTTCAAATATAGAGTTTTGGAAACTTCAAAATAGAGTGTCTTTTTAGAGATGCTCTTAGACAACATTTATCTAAGAACAAGAAGATATGTAAGTAATGAAAATATAAAACTACTCTAGAAAAACTCGGATCCCCTTCTTCTTGTCCTTGGTCTTTCTTTTATAGGTCTCCAATGATGGATCATAACAACGACTTGATCTTTGGTGAGCATAAGTGCGTTTATGGTCGTCTTTTGACCTCCGTTAAACTATGGTTTGAATATATTAGCCCGGCGTGGGTCTCTTATGAGCTCGGATTGGTCCTTGGACCTTTGTGGGTATATGATCTTCTTTTGGACCCTAATGATACTGGGTCGGATTCTTGGACCGGGTATGGAACGAGATGAAATCTGCCTCTAACATTTATCAGTCATCATTTTATTCATTGCAAACAAATTAATAAGAGTCACTGCCAAACCTCAGGAATCGAAATCACAACAATTGTGACAGCAATCTAAGTACTCCAGAAGATCGAAAGCTTCATCACCAGACCATATCCAGTGAGTTCCCATTGAAAGTTTCTTCATAAACGTCCCTTGTATCACAAAAAAGAAAAGACCAATCTTGCCAATTATGGTAAAAGTCCAATGAGCTTCACATGAAATGGAGTTTCGTCATCACCTTCTTCAGTCAAAGTCGCCATTAGCTATCCCCATTGAGTTCTCATCCCAACTGTAGTAATCAACATCTTACAAGACCCATATTTCACTTTGGTTCCAGACAAAAGGAAATCATTTTGCGCATTCACCATCACATTCTCACTCTCACCAGTTAAGCTGGACTCATCTATCACAACAGAGAATCCTGAGAGGAATAGACCATCAGCAGGAACTTGATCTCTAATCGCCATATGAACAGTGTCACTGGGAAGCGAGTCATAGATCGACATATTCTGTCAAAACTCGTTCCTGCTTACCTGAACACTGATCATTTTATTCTCATCATCCAAATCATGGCAGTGCAATGAATGTAACAACACAACCAAGATAGTAGTAGCCACAATGCGAAGACCATCATGTGAGCCTTTAAGCCATCCTTCAGTAGCTATTCCCACAATCAAAGACACAGAAGCGCAAACACCAAGAATCATATTTTGAAGAACTTCCCACACAAACATCCAGAAACTACGAAGGCGAAACAGAGGAAGCTGATGAAGCCTTATATATGCATGAGACTGTGCTTCTCAATGAGGATATGCATGAGACTGTGCTTCTCAATGAGGAGAAGGTCATACCGAAGACACTGGAACAAAGCAAACGTGAAGATGGAATGTGGTACTTGGATAACGGAGCGAGTAACCATATGATGGGCGACATATCATATTTCTCTGAATTTAAAGAAAACATCAAATGAAAAGTGAAGTTCGGAGATGGATCATGTGTCGACATCAATGGCAAAGGGTCGATACTATTTGAAGCGAAAACAGGGAAGCATAAACTCTTTACCAACATATATGATATATGGTGTTTTTGACATCATAGTGTATGTGTTTCTTAAGGTTTTTCCGTCTTCTATCGAGTCTGTCTAGTCCTTTTGTAGTCATTTCAGGTCCGGAGTAGGTAGAAGAGTGGAAAAGAGGATGGATGAAGAAATATGCCATTTTGGAGTGTTTTCACGCAGAACAGCCAGGCGGAGCGGCCCAAAGATTGTTCCAACAGCGGAACAGCCGAGTGACTGCTCTCGACAAATAAGGAAACCTCCAAGATATTTTGGGGTTTTGTCCTAGCTATCCTATTTTTCCCTCTAACCTATCGGCGCCTCCATATAAAAAGCCTACCTTATCTATTTTATATCTTACGCTAGTTTTTGCAAGAAACCTAGACTTGCATTTTTGGTGTTTTGCAACTTGTAAGGGAGAGGACCTCATCTCTCATCTAGAGAAGATCATCGTGAACCCTTTGTTTCTTATTCTATTTCTTATGCAGTATTATTCAGAAATCATGTTTTTGAAGTCTTGCATTATGATTGAGTAGTCTTTTAGCTCGCTTAGGGTATTAGGGTGTTGATTACACGAGCTAAACATAGATAAGTGATTCCCTTGTATCTTCATTCATATAACTCTTATTGCTTGCATTAACTTGATCACTTAATGTTCGAACCTAAGTTTAATCAACTCGCTAACCGCATAGAAGATAACTTGACATCATATGAATGAGCTTAACAACCCTAGTCAGCAAAAGTAGATATTAGGGTGTTGAGTGAACTTATCAGGCTTGATCTCTATGGCTTGCCATCTCATTGATATCTTGCATATTTCCATGTTTTATCCATTCACCCATGTGCATTTTGATAATATAGCTAGGATTTAGCCATGTTTAGGTTACATTTTGCATACATGAGTCTTTATCAGGTATTGGAGTACCACATGGAGTTCTTGGAGACATTTGGGTGCATTTGGAGCTCAAAAGAGGTGATAAAGGTGATCATTGGACGAGCAGTGCATGGGAGTGACCTCACCGGAGCGACACCGTGAAGTCGCTGTGACACCCCTTCAGAGCGACTTGGTCAGAGCGACACCCCGACGTCGCTCGCGTTTTCATCGTTCGGAGGCACGAGAACGACCTTACAGCGACGTTCCGCAGCGACCCCTCCAGGTTGCTCCCAAAGCCTGGAGCGACTACTGGAGGTCGCTGCGCGCCTTTTGTTTGCTCGACTTCATGTTTACTCAAGGGCCTTTTGGTCATTTCATTATGCACGTTTTTACTTTTCTAAACCTATGTTTTAAGGATTTTTTTTGGTAGCCACCAAGGAGATTATCTTTTGTTCTTAAGAAAAAACCTTTGGAAAGTTCATCTCTTGAATCATTTTTGTTCATCTAGTTATTGCAATTCTGTGTTTCCAATACATTGTTGTATCCCTCTGTATGATTAATCTGAAATCCAAAATGAGTTTAAGAGGAATCATGAAGAGTAGTGAGTAATCACCATTTGAATTCATGGGTTAGGAAGATTAAGGGTGATTAGGTTAGAGCTAGGATGTTTTAGTGTAGATCATTCCAAAACCTTGCTAGTAGAGTAATCATAATGCATCTTCTGAGTAGCTTCTCAAAAGTTGATCTTTAGGCATTTCCCACCCAAAAGGTGTTCGATGAAATGCCTGAAACAACTCTTCTAAGCTTTTAGCATATTTTG
>NW_013617474.1:24027-24923 GCF_000695525.1 Brassica oleracea var. oleracea | reverse complement strand
CTTGGAAGGATTCAGTGAAGCCTGGGAGAGATTCAAGGGCTACCAAGCTCAATGCCCACACCATGGCTTCTCTAAGGAAAGCTTGCTGAGCACATTCTACTGGGGTGCTCTTCCTAAGTACAAGGCCAGACTGGATACAGCAAGCAATGGGTTCTTCTTGGGGAGAACTGAGGAAGATGCAGAAGAGCTGGTTGACAACATGGTAAAGAGTGATGCAGTCTACAATGGAGACCACGACAGAGGCAGTAGATCAGATAACAAGCAGACGAGGAAGGAATTGAAAGCTCTACAGGATAAGATAGACATCCTCATTGATGATAAAGCCACCCAAGAGCAGCAGCACTTTGTTGGTAACCCAAGCCAAGAGACACCACCTGTTGTCCATGAGGTTGAGGGTTTGGAAGGTCAAGAAGAGCTGTGTTTTATCAATAACAATGGTAGCTGGTACAAAAAAGAGCTCAACTTTCAGTACAACAACTACCAACAGAAATCCTATTCCAACAACCAACATAGTGGTTATCAGCCTCGGAACAACCAACAAGGCAGCTACAAGCCTTAATAAAACCCTCCTCCTGGTTTCAACAACAAAGGACACCATTCTTCCCAACAACAAGCTAATCCTTCTACCTCCACTCCTCAAGTCAGCAGCACTGATTCCCTGCTGAAACAAATCTTGGAGTCTCAGACAAGAAGTGAGAAGCATGTTGGCTATGAGTTGAAGAACCTTCACTCAAAGATTGATGGAAGCTACAATGAGCTCAACAACAAGTTCAGAACCTTGGAGAACAAGTTTGCTGCCATGAACACTCAACAAAATCGCCAACAAGATTCTTTACCTGGAAAATCTGAGCAAAACCCCAAGGAGACCATGAAAGCTATCACCCTCAGGAGTGGTA
>NW_013617474.1:21088-22925 GCF_000695525.1 Brassica oleracea var. oleracea | reverse complement strand
CCAAATCCATGAACCCTAATTTTGCCAAAGTTCAAATTAAGCTCAATTCCACCATCAATTCAACAACACAACTTGATATATAAGCCTTTCCTAGTCTATTTTACCACAATCAAGTAAGAAAATGACCAAATTTCGATTTTCAAATTCTAGGGTTCATGGACCTACGAATTTGAATTAAAAAACACAATACCTTGCTTTGGATGAAAGGAAATAGGGAATGGGTGGTGAGGAATAAACTACAGGGGCAAAAGCTTGGATTTAGAAACAAGAACTAGGAGATTTGGGTGAGAATTGAGAAAGTTTGGAGATGTTTGGTGTGGGTTTGTTTGAGAGAGTATGAGTGTTTGTGAGAGGAAGGGCGAGTGAAGGAGATGAAGGTCGTGAGTCTGGGTAGGTCTAGGGTCGTCCGGTTAGGTTTAGGGCTGGTTAACTTGAATTAAACCGGACAAAATCGAAGAGGGACTTACCTGGACCGGCTCGGGAGCGACTTGAGGGTGTCGCTGCGAGAAGTCGCTCCCGGGTCGTTCTCGCGTCGTGTGTCGACGAAAGGGCGAGCGACTCGGAGGTGTCGCTCTGAAGGCGTCGCTCTGATCGACAGAATTGCGAGCGACCTCATGTGGTCGCTGTGAGACGTCGCTACGAGAGCGATTCTCGAGCCCCAGAGACAAAAATGCGAGCGACTTGGACCAGTCGCTCTGATCACGTCGCTCTCAGCTGGAGTGACCTCGTGGCGTCGCTGTGGAACCTCGCTCCCACGCTCGATTCTTTGCCTTGACCGGATCGATGAACCACCTGAACACTACTCCAACACTTTCCCTTTTTTTTTTTTTTATGAAATATGATGAAAATGATAATACCAATGCAATATGTACAAGGATACGTATGGGACTTCCCCCCAAGTGAGATTGTTTTAAGTCTCTCGCTTGACTTTTCCTCCATTTGGATTAGGCTGGGGTAGGATCAGACAGTGGAGTTGAAACTCCATCTTCCTCAGGTTCATCTGCCATGTAGAGCTTAACCCTTTGCCCATTGACTGTGAAGTCTCTTCCATCAGTACTCCTCAAAACTATTGCTCCATATGGCTTAACCTCTTTGACCTTGAAAGGGCCGGACCACCTTGACTTAAGCTTTCCTGGAAACAATTTCAGTCTTGAGTTGTAGAGAAGAACTTTATCTCTTTCTTTAAACTCTCTCTTTAGGATATTCTTGTCATTAAAAGCTTTAGTCTTCTCCTTGTAGATCTTTGAGTTTTCAAAGGCATCCATTCTTATCTCATCAAACTCATGTAGCTGAAAACACATTTTCTCCTTGGCACTCTTTATGTCAAAGTTCAGCAACTTTACTGCCCAAAGTGCCTTGTACTCAAGCTCCACTGGCAGATGGCAAGCTTTCCCGTACACTAGGTTGAAAGGTGTAGTCCCCAGAGGTGTCTTGTAAGCTGTCCTATAGGCCCAAAGCGCATCATCAAGCTTAACTGACCAATCCTTCCTTGTAATCCCCACAATCTACTCCAAAATGGACTTGATCTCTCTGTTTGAAATCTCAACTTGACCACTTGTTTGAGGATGGTAAGGAGTTGTCACCTTGTGCTTAACACCGTTCTTCCTGAGAAGTCCCTCAAGCAGTTTGTTGATGAAATGAGAAACTCCATCACTGATTACAACTCTTGGAACTCCGAACCTTGGAAAGATGGTGCTCTTGAACATCTTGATTACCACTCTTGCATCATTGGTGGGACTTGCAATAGCTTCCACCCATTTTGAGACATAATCAACAGCTACTAGGATGTACTTGTTGCCATGTGATGATGGAAATGGCCCCATGAAGTCAATACCCC
>NW_013617474.1:12977-13140 GCF_000695525.1 Brassica oleracea var. oleracea | reverse complement strand
CCAGTAGTATCTCTTCACATCCTTGTAGAACTTCTTCTTGGCATAACACACAAGATTAAAAGGCTCTTTTCCTGTGGCTAGGTAATTCACCAAATCAGCATACCAAGGTTCTTTCTCTTATGTTGCCTTGACTTCTTCAAGCTTCCTTCCAGTCTCAAAACTG
>NW_013617474.1:12300-12735 GCF_000695525.1 Brassica oleracea var. oleracea | reverse complement strand
CCTCAATATAGCAAGTTCCTGAAAGATGTTGTAGCTGCAAAGAAAAAGGAGAGGGAGGGCATGATGATTCTCACTCATGAGTGCAGAGCCATCATCTAGAGGCTTGTTGTTCCAAAGAAGCTAGAAGATCCAGGATGCTTCACATTACCTTGTGCTCTTGGACCTATGGTCTTTGATAGATGTCTCTGCGATTTGGGAGTTAGTGTCAGCGTGATGCCTTTATCTATTGCTAAGAAGCTTGGTTTCACTCAGTACAAGAAGTGTAGACTGTCTCTGGTATTGGCTGATCTTTCAGTGAAGTACCCTGTGGGTATCTTGGAGGACCTCCCCGTTATGGTTGGAAAATATGAGATCCCTACAGACTTTGTGGTGCTTGAGATGGGTGAGGAAGCTGTGGATCCTTTAATCCTTGGAAGGCCTTTCTTAGCTACAGCA
>NW_013617474.1:9926-10618 GCF_000695525.1 Brassica oleracea var. oleracea | reverse complement strand
AAGCTTGAAGAAGTCAAGGCAACAGAGGAGAAAGAACCTTGGTATGCTGATTTGGTGAATTACCTAGCCACAGGGAAATAGCCTTTGAATTTTGTCGGTTATGCCAAGAAGAAGTTCTACAAGGATGTGAAGAGATACTACTGGGATGAGCCCTACCTCTACATTCTCTGCAAAGATCAACTTTATAGGAGAGTGGTTGCTAATGAGGAGATTGATGGGATCCTTACACAGTGTCATGGATCATCTTATGGAGGCCACTTTGTTACCTTCAAGACTGTTGCTAAGGTTTTACAAGCTGGATTCTGGTGGCCACACATGTTCAAGGACACACAAGACTTTGTTTCAAGGTGTGATTCATGCCAAAGGAGGGGAAACATCACCAAGAGGAATGAGATGCCTCAGAATCCAAGCCTTGAAGTTGAAGTGTTTGATGTGTGGGGTATTGACTTCATGGGGCCATTTCCATCATCACATGGCAACAAGTACATCCTGGTAGCTGTTGATTATGTCTCAAAATGGATGGAAGCTATTGCAAGTCCCACCAATGATGCAAGAGTGGTAATCAAGATGTTCAAGAGCACCATCTTTCCAAGGTTCGGAGTTCCAAGAGTTGTAATCAGTGATGGAGGGTCTCATTTCATCAACAAACTGCTTAAGGGACTTCTCAGGAAGAACGGTGTTAAGCACAAGGT
>NW_013617474.1:4456-7636 GCF_000695525.1 Brassica oleracea var. oleracea | reverse complement strand
TCTGGGGACCACACCTTTCAACCTAGTGTACGGGAAAGCTTGCCATCTGCCAGTGGAGCTTGAGTACAAGGCACTTTGGGCAGTAAAGTTGCTGAACTTTGACATCAAGAGTGCCAAGGAGAAAAGACCTTTTCAGCTACATGAGCTTGATGGGATAAGAATGGATGCCTTTGAAAACTCAAGGATTTACAAGGAGAAGACTAAAGCTTTCCAGGACAAGAATATCCTAAAGAGAGAGTTTAAAGAAGGAGATCAAGTTCTTCTCTACAACTCAAGATTGAAGTTGTTCCAGGAAAGCTTAAGTCAAGGTGGTCTGGTCCTTTCAAGGTCAAAGAGGTTAAGCCATATGGAGCAATAGTTATGAGGAGTACTGATGGAAGAGACTTCATAGTCAATGGGCAAAGGGTTAAGCTCTACATGGCAGATGTACCTGAGGAAGATGGAGTTTCAACTCCACTGTCTGATCCTACCTCATCCTAATCCAAAAGGAGGCAAAGTCAAGCTAAAGACTTAAATCACTTGGGAAGAAGTCTCATGCGTATCCTTGTACATATTGCATTGGTTTTTTCATTTTCATCATATTTCATAAAAAATAAAAAAAATAAAAAATAAAAAAAAATGAAAAAAAAAGCTCCAAGTCTCTCTAAGCTCGTCAGTCTCTGGTTTGGAAGAACCACTTTGACCGGCTTGCCCTTCAAGTAGTAGTGATAGACGTAGTCTTTCCCATACATCCCATAGAAATAGGTGGCAATCCTCAAGTAAGTGTCTTCAATGAACTTAGGCCCTGCTGAGTCCTTTCCCAAAGGAACATTCAGAAATTGAAGCAGTGGTGTGATCATCCCCCCTATCCCAACCTTTGGGCGCGAGTCAATGGTGTACCACGCCCAGTCTCTGTAGTGCTCGAGACGATTCACAAAGAAACTGACCATTCCGAAGGTAGCATAGATGTCTGTGCTAGGAAGGGGCAACACTCCAGAGGGGCATAGGGGCGAATAGCAGGGCAAAGCAGTCGCATGTCTTCCTCGGTGACATTACCAGCTTGCTTCCTTGGGTAGAAAGCATGAACGAGCATCCTATGGAGGTAGCGGACAGATGGGTGCCGGATATGTGAGTTCTTGTCAGCTCCGGTAGTGTGCTTGTTTCCAGTGATCAACTTCCAAAGCTCTGTGGGGAGATTCTCACACTTGGGGAGGGAGTAGTCTTCCAAGTCTTGGAAACCCATGATTCTCCCAATGTCCTTGAAGTTCATGTTGTAGTCTCTCCCATTGACCTTGAACTTGATCTTGCCCCACCCTTGCCTCACGGATCGTCATGGTAAGTGACCTCAAGGGAAGACAATAACTGACAGGAGACATCCCGGTAGGTGGGGTAGGCCATGGTGAGGAGTTTGGGCATCTTCAGGTGCCCCAGCATTGCCTCAATATCAGAATCGAGATCCAACTCCTTCAGCAAATCGAGGTCGGCGAACCTGGTTGGAGTCCAAGTCACACCATTCAGCAGGTGATGATACAGCTCTTCCACAGATGGGTTTTTTGCACTGTCTCTATCATCAGCAACCTCCTTCCCCTTTGGACATCTTGGCCCTCTTTGTAGGAGCCTGCCCATCTGCACTTTCATCGCCACTCTCCTCATCTGTGGCAACTGCTATACTCTTTCCTGCCCTCTTCTCTTGCTCCTTTGCCTTCTTTGAAGCCAAGGTTTGCTGTCGAGAAGTCCTTTGTGTCCCAGAACCAGCTTGTTCCGAGGCTAAAGCCTTTCCTCTCCACGAAGACTCTTGTCTCTCAGCATCTGACTTTCCCTTAGTTTTCTTAACCATTGTACCTGAGAAATACAAAACTTGGAAAGGGATAAGTGGATTGACTTTGCAAATGTAAACTTCAAGAGGCAACGTAAAGAATCACAATTCTCAATCTTTTCATCATGTGAAAATTACAAGACAAGTAAAATTCAATAATCAAAGTAATTCTAGAATGAGGGGGTTCTCTAATCAAACCGTTCAACACCTTAACATACTAACTCACCCACTAACACACTCAATTAGGATCAATTTCGAAAAGCCCCAAATCCATTAACCCTAATTTTGCCAAAGTTCAAATTAAGCTCAATTCCACCATCAATTCAACAACCCAACTTGATATATAAGCTCTCCCTAGTCTATTTTACCACAATCAAGCAAGAAAATGACCAAATTTCGATTTTCAAATTTTAGGGTTCATGGACCTACGAATTTGAATTTTAAAACACAATACCTTGCTTTGGATGAAAGGAAATGGGGAATGGGTGGTGAGGAATAGACTACAGGGGCGATAGCTTGGATTTAGACACAAGAACTAGGAGATTTGAGTGAGAATTGAGAAAGTTAGGAGATTTTTGGTGTGGGTTTGTTTGAGAGAGTATGAGTGTTTGTGAGAGGAAGGGAGAGTGAAAGAGATGAAGGTCGTGGGTCTGGGTAGGTCTAGGGTTGACCGGCTTTGGAGAGACTTGAGGGTGTCGCTGCGAGAAGTCGCTCCCGGGTCGTTTTCTCGCGTCGTGTTTCGACGAAAGGGCGAGCGACTTGGAGGTGTCGCTCTGAAGACGTTGCTCTGATCGACAGAATTGCGAGCGACTTCACGTGGTCGCTGCGAGACGTCGCTCTGAGAGCGATTCTCGAGCCCCGGAGAGCGAATTGCGAGCGACTCAGCCGAGTCTCTCTGATCTAGTCGCTCCCAGTCACCGAAAACGCGAGCGACCTCACGTGGTCGCTGCGAGACGTCGCTCCGAGAGCGACTCTCGAGCTCCGGACACCGAAAATGCGAGCGACTTGGACCAGTCGCTCTGATCACGTCGCTCCCAGCTGGAGCGACCTCGTGGCGTCGCTGCGGAACCTCGCTCCCACGCTCGATTCTTTGCCTTGACAGGATCGATGAACCACCAGAACACTACTTCAACACCTTCCCTTTTTTTTTTTTGATGTTAGGAGTTTTCAAGGCTCCTAAGACAAATGTTGTAGTATAAATGATTGTCGAACCAATTCTAAGGGAAATTGAAGCAATGAAAATGCAAGTACTCACTCAATCTAAGTGCAACCAGTGATTTCAAATGATTTCTAAGCTGATTGAGTTTCAGAATAATAAAAGCGGTAATTGAGTTGACTTTCTTAACTAAGGAAAATAAGAACTCATGGGCATAGGAATTAGACCT
>NW_013617474.1:0-2605 GCF_000695525.1 Brassica oleracea var. oleracea | reverse complement strand
CAAAGGTTGAGTTTCAGCAATCAACAAGTTTTAGGAAGAGTTTTCAACGCTCGAAGCAAACAAGTCTTTTTGAGAGGTGCATAAGCTACTCATGTGCAAAGTAATGTTCTTTACAAGGCATTTCAAATCATTGCTCCCAATGCAAGTAAATGCAACCTATATGCTCTAGACTCTCCTAGAAATGCAAATGATGCAAACTAAATGATTTTTTTTTTTTTTTGTGTTTTTCAAACTTTTTCAAATTTTTTTTTTATGCAAATAGGTATGCAATGCATGGCTCAATGAAACAACATCAAAGCAAACATGATCAAATACTTGGTACCTCCCCCAAACTTAAGTTACATAGTCTCTGTGTTGTCAAGTAGAGGGAGATACCCACAAGAGAAAACTAATATGCAAAAATGAGATGGTATATACAAGGGAAAATAGTGAAGTACCTTCAAGGATAGTGAGTAGGGGTAGAGGCCCCAGCATCGTCGTCGTCCGGTGGGAACGTGGTATAGTAACCTCCTTGTCCTGAGCTGTAGTCTCCATACCATTGTTGGCTCTGAACCTTTTCAATCTCGGCCTCACTTTCTGAAGAGGCTAGGATGGAGACTTGTTTCCAGAGGTGGAAAGCTGAGTGGGTGGGTTCCTCCATTTTCTGGAGCTGTCTATCAGTGAGTGGGAAACCAAGATCAGTGGGCTGAGATGGGGGCTGGGGGACTGATGTGTTCGTGATAAGAATGGATGCCTTTGAAAACTCAAGGATTTACAAGGAGAAGACTAAAGCTTTCCAGGACAAGAATATCCTAAAGAGAGAGTTTAAAGAAGGAGATCAAGTTCTTCTCTACAACTCAAGATTGAAGTTGTTCCAGGAAAGCTTAAGTCAAGGTGGTCTGGTCCTTTCAAGGTCAAAGAGGTTAAGCCATATGGAGCAATAGTTTTGAGGAGTACTGATGGAAGAGACTTCATAGTCAATGGGCAAAGGGTTAAGCTCTACATGGCAGATGTACCTGAGGAAGATGGAGTTTCAACTCCACTGTCTGATCCTACCTCATCCTAATCCAAAAGGAGGCAAAGTCAAGCTAAAGACTTAAATCACTTGGGAAGAAGTCTCATGCGTATCCTTGTACATATTGCATTGGTTTTTTCATTTTCATCATATTTCATAAAAAATAAAAAAAATAAAAAATAAAAAAAAATGAAAAAAAAAGCTCCAAGTCTCTCTAAGCTCGTCAGTCTCTGGTTTGGAAGAACCACTTTGACCGGCTTGCCCTTCAAGTAGTAGTGATAGACGTAGTCTTTCCCATACATCCCATAGAAATAGGTGGCAATCCTCAAGTAAGTGTCTTCAATGAACTTAGGCCCTGCTGAGTCCTTTCCCAAAGGAACATTCAGAAATTGAAGCAGTGGTGTGATCATCCCCCCTATCCCAACCTTTGGGCGCGAGTCAATGGTGTACCACGCCCAGTCTCTGTAGTGCTCGAGACGATTCACAAAGAAACTGACCATTCCGAAGGTAGCATAGATGTCTGTGCTAGGAAGGGGCAACACTCCAGAGGGGCATAGGGGCGAATAGCAGGGCAAAGCAGTCGCATGTCTTCCTCGGTGACATTACCAGCTTGCTTCCTTGGGTAGAAAGCATGAACGAGCATCCTATGGAGGTAGCGGACAGATGGGTGCCGGATATGTGAGTTCTTGTCAGCTCCGGTAGTGTGCTTGTTTCCAGTGATCAACTTCCAAAGCTCTGTGGAGAGATTCTCACACTTGGGGAGGGAGTAGTCTTCCAAGTCTTGGAAACCCATGATTCTCCCTATGTCCTTGAAGTTCATGTTGTAGTCTCTCCCATTGACCCTAAACTTGATCTTGCCCCACCCTTGCCTCACATGCAATACCTCATGGTAAGTGACCTCAAGGGAAGACAAGATCTGACAGGAGACATCCTTGTAAACAGGGTAGGCCATGGTGTGGAGTTTGATCATCTTCAGGTGCCCCAGCATTGCCTCAATATCAGAATTGAGAACAAACTCCTTCAGCAAATCGAGGTCGGCGAACCTGGTTGGAGTCCAAGTCACACCATTAAGCAGGTGATGATACAGCTCTTCCACAGATGGGGTTTTTGCCCTGTTTTTATCATCAGCAACCTCGCTCCCACGCTCGATTCTTTGCCTTGACCGGATCGATGAACCACCTGAACACTACTTCAACACTTGCCCTTTTTCTTTTTTTATGAAATATGATGAAAATGAAAATACCAATGCAATATGTACAATGATACGCATGAGACTTCCTCCCAAGTGAGCTTGTTTAAAGTCTCTAGCTTGACTTTTCCTCCTTTTGGATTAGGCTGGGGTAGGATCAGACAGTGGAGTTGAAACTCCATCTTCCTCAGGTTCATCTGCCATGTAGAGCTTAACCCTTTGCCCATTGACTGTGAAGTCTCTTCCATCAGTACTCCTCAAAACTATTGCTCCATATGGCTTAACCTCTTTGACCTTAAAAGGGCCGGACCACCTTGACTTAAGCTTTCCTGGAAACAACTTCAGTCTTGAGTTGTTGAGAAGAACTTTATCTCCTTCTTTAAACTCTCTCTTTAGGATATTCTTGTCATTAAAAGCTTTAG
>NW_013617473.1:69982-74894 GCF_000695525.1 Brassica oleracea var. oleracea | reverse complement strand
ATGCGAACACGACCAAGTACTCCTTTTTTGTTGATTTTGAGGAGGCTGATATATGCTTTTGAAACTTCTTCATCACCCACTCTTCACGTTCTTCCTTCTCTCTACTAAGAAGTACGATGGTGTCGTTTTTCTCGAGGAAATGTGGAGAATAAACCGAATCGTCTCCTAGAGACGGGATTCTGGGATCAGAAACATTGAGGAGGCATGTCCACGAGACAATCTCATCATCCAGAGGGCTTGAAACCCAAAACGCAATATCTCCAGTGAGACCTTGAAGTAACAACGAGAGTCTGTTTCCTTTATGAGAAGAAAGCGACATGGCTTGGGTTTTTTCATCGTGGACAAACACTAGTTCACCAAGCTTTTTGAACTCTTCAGTTGTAAAACTGAAAAGTTGAATGGTGTTGCTAGAGGTTAGCCAGTACATATTCGCTTGAAGTTTCTTCCGTACACAAGTTTCCAAATCCAAAATCTGCACAGACCCTTCATCTTTCCCTGAGAACCCCAATATTGTATAGTTTCTTGGAGTATTGGCTGGGACCTTACGATAACCTATACCCAAGTATTCAAACGAAAAGATGCTATCGCTCGGGAATATCTGGCTAGAGTCTCCAAGGAATGGATTCCACAAGTAGAGGTGGGATTGACTCCGGTTAGGAGCATGCACGAGGAATAGACCATCACAGTGGATAAGTGTTTGCTCCCTTCCGTAGCCAAGAAAATGTGGTAATAGGGCAGACTTCACAGAAGAATCGATTGGATTGATCGATGAAACCTCATGTTCAACACGTAGAAACCGCTCATTTGAAACGTTGAGATGTCTGAGGATGAAAGAAGCCTCCACTAGAGTCTTGCATGTCAATCTCGCCTTAGACAAATCTTCCATGGGAAGTCTATGAAGAATTTCCCTCTGCAACCAAAAACGACACACTTCATCACAATCACCACAAGTCACTTTCTTGCAAAATGCATTGCAAAATCAATTGCTTGCATCAAATCCATCACATAGCACATATTCTTCAATCAAATCCGATCACAGAGCAATCAAATAACGAAACCGATTACCTCAAAAAGCGTATCGTTAATAGCACAAGAAGTAACCGGTTTGATGGTTTCGTCCGGTTTAGGTATATCCGATTCAACCGGCTCAGATTCAACCGGTTTAGGTTGATCTGGTTTCTTCGAACCGTCTTCTGGTTTCTTCGAATCGTCTTCTGGTTTCATGGGATCCCTGTACGAAACCGAAGATATGTCGGAGAAATTACACGGGAAAAGGAAAGATCGGAGAGAGAGAGATCAGCTTTTTACTTATCGTCAATTCCTCCTTGGCGTTCCATTGATTCTCCCCTGTCTTTCTCGAGAAAATGAAAAGGAGAAGAGAGTCGCCAGAGAGCGAGTAACCCTAACCCTAAATCTTTTTCGCGCGAGAATTAGAGCGGGCGGGGAGAGAGGGGTTTGTTTGAAGAGTGTTGATATACAGAGTCGGCTGATTTCGTCACGTGGTGCATATTAAAGTAGAGCGGGAGATTTTGAAGCTGTAATCTTCCCCTACATCAATTATTCCTCGTAGCCAGGTATCTCTGAACCAAGCAAACAAAAATGGTTCTCTTTTTTTTTTTTAATTTCTCTTCCCTAAATCTAATAGTGTCTCTCTATCACAGTACCTTTCAAGCAACCAAAAAGAAGAGATGTCATTCGAACAATGTGCCATGGACATAGGTTGCCTTTAGCTCTAGCTTGGATTCATCGTAGTTACTCCAAGTAAGCTAACGATGAGCTAGTCAAAGTATATGCAAAAATAAAATAAAAGTCATTCTTTGAACGGCATGTTATGTGAATGACATGGACATGGAAGGCTTTGTAAATGCATGTTTGGGGGATTATCTGAGCAAAGGGCATGGAGTTGCAGGCAAAGCACTCATATCAAACAAACCGTCTTTCTCATCTGATGTAAAGACATTTTGATATCTGAATTTAAAGGGTCTTTTTCAGGATAATGAGTGAGATCAAAAGGGGTAAGTGCTTGCAGAAGATTAAAGAGCCAAGAGATCATTTTTTGACATGGTTGTCTGAATTTTCCCCACTCCAAGATTGTTTCTTGGACACTAATGCATCTCTCATTGCTTCCACTCTGTTAGATGTTGCATGCCCTTGATTAAAGTAAACAACGGTCTCGGTTATATGGAAACCCTTGCGACTCTTTGCTACGTACCCATTTTATGGCATGTCTCAGAAAGTGAAGAGAGTAACTAAGAAGCGTGTGTGTAGGATAAGAATGTTTGAAAGGAGAGCAAGGGAATGTATCCTCCTTGCAAAGCTTGTTGATTTCCTGTAAATGGGGAGCTCAAAATTTTGGTTTAGATAGATGTTCTTCAAGTTGTTGGCAAATTAGATGTGTCAGAAGAATCTTCAACAATAATAGAAACAATGATTGTTAATGGGTTTCAGATTCCTCCTTCACATGTAAGAAATTAAGAATGCTACTAAGTTTGTGTGTAGAATTTTAAGCCACTAGAAAGAACATAAAGTTTGTTATCCATAGTTTAATGGTCTCGCAAAACTGTTTATCTAAATATGGTTTGACTTTATTTACCCTTTTCTCAACCACAGGCAGAATCTGTGAGCCGTATGTTTGAAAGACACTGGGAGCTTGCAACTGAATTCCGTCCAAAGAACCCAAATGTAAGGACAGGCTTACACAAGCTTTCTACTCATTCTGATTGTGACTATATGCCAGTCACCGCAGGAGGTCTTCCAGGATGATCTGTCTGATGCTTATGCTGCACTGGGATTCATGAGAGATGCTGGATTTAAGTTGGATTGGTTGGAGAAGAAGCTTGATATTGTTCTATTCTGTCTGTTTTTTTATTTTAACTTGCAGATGTTTCGGGTGAAGGACCCTAAGGCTAGTCTTGACTTCTACTCACGTGTCCTGGGAATGTCGTAAGTGTCTTCACCTCTTGAATGATCTTCTCTCCTAAGTTACATATTACATATTTTTCCCCTAAGTGAACTATTGCATATTGCATATATGCCTTCTTTCCTTTCGTTTGTAAAGTCCCCAGGGGAAACTACACGTTCTATGTTTGATTTGTCCAGATTGCTGAAAAGGCTTGATTTCTCTGAGATGAAATTCAGCTTGTACTTCCTGGGCTACGAGGTAAAGATTTTTTCTGTGACCCTTGGTTAGTTTAACTCTTCACGTGGATCTTACAGAAACAAAATGTGGAACTTTGCAGTTTGCAAAAAAAATATTAGAGCACTTGAAATTAGGCAATCTGTTAATGGATTGAACTGCTTAACTAAAAGTTGTTGTAAAGTGAAGCTAAATTAGTAGTTTTAGAATTATTTTTGTTTGCTTTTCTGCATCACTTGGACGAAAACAGATACTTCTCTTGATCCTTACTGGTATAGTTGAAAGCAATAAGCTGGGTTTGACTAATATACTATGGTACAGGATACTTCAACAGCTCCAACGGATCCAACTGAGAGGCTGAACCAGATTTAGGCAAATGGAATAGTCGAAGCACAATTCCTTTGTATGACTAATTACTAATTACTAAAATCCCTTCAAAATATTTATTGTTGAAAACATCTCTTCTGCCTCGATTTCTTATTCTTACACATCAAATCTTCTAGTGTTCCGTAGTACTAAAACGACCCTCCACAAAAATACCATAACAGTTTGGCGCTAGAAGGAGTGGAGTAATCCAACTACGTGATGATGACACCAGAAGACGATACTAATCAAGTCGAGGCGACCCCGAGGGAGGTCGAGCTCCTCAACCAACTCGAAGCTCTTCAGAGTCAGATCACCGACCTCCATAAAGTTCAGGAAACCATGCCTGGAGGTCACGAGCTTCTCCAAGAAGTTCAAACCCTAAAAGACCAACTTGGAGAACACTCCAAGCAGTTGCAGCAGAGCGCTGAGAAGCTAGATGCCATGGAAGCGGAGAATCTTGTCCTCCAACAAGAAAATCAAACCCTTGGAGCAACCGGCAACAAACGGAAGCAGTTCCGAGCTAAGGTTCGACCTATGGCTTCGCTCAGCACTCCTCGCAACGATGGAGGAACGTCTCGCCAACCCGCCGCCGCGGGTGACGGACCTGATAGTCGAGAGACTGCTCGAGACGCGACCCGGGTGCAAGAAGATAGCGATTTCGATACAGAAGACGAAGAATACTCACCCGACGATCCCAAGTTCCCAGATCCGGCTCTAGCCGCTTACCTCGAGAGGGTGGTCTCCTAAAGATTCGGCACCATCCAATCTATTGTAGAAAGACTGCCAGGGGTAGCTCCCCCTATCCGGAGAAGCGATCCTAGATCTTACTCCGATACACCTTTCGTAGAAGAGATTGCCTCGGTAGATATGCCACGCAAGTTCTCTTTCCCGATTATCAAGATGTACGAAGGTACTGGAGATCCCGACAACCACGTTGCCCAGTACAAGCAACGCATGCTAGCCGTGGCAATCCTTAGAGAAGCATATTCGATCTCGAGATAAAAAAACAAGCCAATACCACATAAACTTAAGGCTATACCCCTTCTTTTTTAAATCTGGTTCGACAGAAAGGTCTAGACACAACCTAAAAATGAAATAGTCGACGCACAATTCCTTTAAGCCTTGTTAAAAACATTTTTCGGCAGAAAAACTCGATATGCCCATCTTTAGTTGTTATTGGTCTGATAAATTTAAAAAGGTATCGAACATTTTTTAGATTTAGCATTGGTTCAGCCTTGACTTAGGCCACAATATATGATTATCTCGACCAGAGACATAACTCATACAATAAGCATTCATCGACCGATGCAGCGGATTCGATCTCGAGATAAAAAAACAAGCCAATACCACATAAACTTAAAGCTATGCCCCATCTTTTTTAAATCTGGTTCGACAGAAAGGTCTAGACAC
>NW_013617473.1:69486-69573 GCF_000695525.1 Brassica oleracea var. oleracea | reverse complement strand
ATTTTTAAATCTGGTTCAACAGAAAGGTCTAGACACGACTTAAAAATGGAATAGTCGAAGCACAATTCCTTTAAGGCTTGTTAAAAA
>NW_013617473.1:68432-69297 GCF_000695525.1 Brassica oleracea var. oleracea | reverse complement strand
CGAGATAAAAAAAACAAGTCAATACCACATAAACTTAAGGCTATACCCCATCTTTTTTAAATCTGGTTCGCCAGAAAGGTCTAGACACGCCCTGCAAATGGAATAGTCGAAGCACAAATCCTATAAGGCTTGTTAAAAACATTTTTCGGCAGAAAAACTCGATATGACCATCTTTAGTAGTTATATGGTCGGATAAATTAAAAAAGGGATTGAACATTTTATAGATTTAGCATTGGTTCAGCCTTGACTTAGGCCACCATATATGATTATCTCGACCAGAGACATAACTCATACAATAAGCATTCATCGACCGATGCAGCGGATTCGATCTCAAGATAAAAAAACAAGTCAATACCACATAAACTTAAGGCTATGCCCCATCTTTTTTAAATCTGGTTCGACAGAAAGGTCTAGACACGCCCTGCAAATGGAATAGTCGAAGCACAAATCCTATAAGGCTTGTTAAAAACATTTTTGCGCAGAAAAACTCGATATGACCATCTTTAGTAGTTATATGGTCGGATAAATTTAAAAAGGTATCGAACAATTTTTAGATTTAACATGGTTCAGCCTTAACTTAGGCTACCATATATGATTATCTCGACCAGAGACATAACTCATACAATAAGCATTCATCGACCGAGCAGATTCGATCTGGAGATAAAAAACAAGCCAATACCACATAAACTTAAGGCAATGCCCCATTTTTTTTAAATCTGGTTCGACAGAAAGGTCTAGACACGCCCTGCAAATGGAATAGTCGAAGCACAATTCCTTTAAGGCTTGTTAAAAACATTTTTCGGCAGAAAAACTCGATATGCCCATCTTTAGTAGTTATATGGTCGGATAAATGTAAAAAGGTATC
>NW_013617473.1:66452-66670 GCF_000695525.1 Brassica oleracea var. oleracea | reverse complement strand
ATGCCCATCTTTAGTAGTTATATGGTCGGATAAATTTAAAAAGGTATCGAACATTTTTTTAGATTTAGCATTGGTTTAGCCTTAACTTAGGCCACCATATATGATTATCTCGACCAGAGACATAACTCTTACAATAAGCATTCATCGACCGATGCAGCGGATTCGATCTGAAGATAAAAAACAAGCCAATACCACATAAACTTAAGGCTATGCCCCAT
>NW_013617473.1:56752-66381 GCF_000695525.1 Brassica oleracea var. oleracea | reverse complement strand
TGTTAAAAACATTTTTCGGCAGAAAAACTCGATATGCCCATCTTTAGTAGTTATATGGTCGGATAAATTTAAAAAGGTATCGAACATTTTTTTAGATTTAGCATTGGTTTAGCCTTAACTTAGGCCACCATATATGATTATCTCGACCAGAGACATAACTCATACAATAAGCATTCATCGACCGATGCAGCGGATTCGATCTCGAGATTAAAAAACAAGCCAATACCACATAAACTTACGGCTATACCCCATCTTTTTAAAATCTGGTTCGAAGGTCTAGACACTCCCTGCAAATGGAATAGTCGAAGCACAATTCCTTTAAGGCTTGTTAAAAACATTTTTTGGCAGAAAAACTCGATATGCCTGTTGGGGAAAAATATCCAAGTGCAAGTTTTCTCCAGCTTCCGGATGGGCCCTCGACTTCCGGACCCTTGCTTAAGAAGAAACCAGGGACCGACCCCTGCTATAGGTCTGCCCCATGGTCAGACCGACCCTTGAAGCAAAATAGAAGTTTTCTGCCTAAGGGGAAACTTCCATTTTTACGAATATGGAAGAGTTTGCCCTACTCTACACCGATATCTACAACTATAAAAAGGGAGCCCAAACCCTAGAACAAGGGATCGACTTTCAGAGGCTAAGAGATTAGAGTTTAGGCGACTAGAACTAGGGTTCATACACCAAACGTTGTAGTCCCATACGATATACTCAATAAACATCTCTTCTGCCTCTATTTCTTATTCTTACACATCAATTCTTCTAGTGTTCTGTAGTACTAAAACGACCCTACACAAAAATACCATAACAGTTTGGCACTAGAAGGAGGGGAGTAATCTAAATACGTGACGATGACACCAGAAGACGATACTAATCAAGTCGAGGCGACCCCGAGGGAGGTCGAGCTCCTCAACCGACTCGAAGCTCTTCAGAGTCAGATCACCGACCTCCATAAAGTTCAGGAAACCATGCCTGGAGGTCACGAGCTTCTCCAAGAAGTTCAAACCCTAAAAGACCAACTTGGAGAACACTCCAAGCAGTTGTAGCAGAGCGCCGAGAAGCTAGACGCCATGGAAGCGGAGAATCTTGTCCTCCGACAAGAAAATCAAACGCTTGGAGCAACCGGCAACAAACGGAAGCGGTTCCGAGCTAAGGTTCGACCTATGGCTTCACTCAGCACTCCTCGCAACGATGGAGGAACGTCTCGCCAACCCGCCGCCGCGGGTGACGGACCCGAGAGTCGAGAGCCGGGTGCAAGAAGATAGCGATTTCGATACAGAAGACGAAGAATACTCACCCGACGATCCCAAGATCTCAGATCCGGTTCTAGCCGCTTACCTCGAGAGGGTGGTCTCCGAAAGATTCGGCACCATCCAATCTATGGTAGAAAGACTGCCAGGGGTAGCTCCCCCTATCCGGAGAAGTGATCCAAGATCTTACTCCGATACACCTTTCGTAGAAGAGATTGCCTCGGTAGAGATGCCACGCAAGTTCTCTTTCCCGAGTATTTAGATGTATGAAGGTACTAGAGATCCCGACAACCACGTTGCCCAGTACAAGCAACGCATGCTAGCTGTGGCAATCCCTAGAGAAGCAAGGGAAGCTACCATGTGCAAAGGATTTGGGTCAACATTGACTGGTCCTGCTCTTCAATGGTACATTAACCTCCCCACCAAGTCCATCAGGTCCTTTGCGGCCCTTAGTGACAAGTTCGTGGAGCAATTCGCCAGCAGCTGCCATCTAGAGAAGAGATCAGACGATCTATACCAAGTCCTCCAGCATAGGAATGAACCCTTGCGTTCCTACATAGCACGCTTCAACCAAGGGAAGGTGGTTATCCCTGAGTGCAACGCTGATACGGCTATCTCGGCCTTTAAGTGGGGTCTACTTCCAGAAGGAGATCTCTACAAGGAGCTGACTAAGTATAAGTGCAGGACCATGGAAGATGTGTTATCCCGCGCTTGGGCTCAAGTAAGATGGGGGGAAGATGTCGCAAGTAGGGCAAAGGCTTCCTCGAAGCATGATCAGAAACCCTAAAAACCAGTAAGGAACGATCGCGACGAGGCCTTCCACCCTAAGTCCGCTAAGGAGACTAGCAATCCAGGCAGGGGCAGGTACCAGAACCTTCCTTTGCCTAGATCCGAAGAGATGATGGTGTCTAATTGGCCCGATATCTCTCATCTTGCGATAACGAAGCCAGAACTGATCGGCGTCCTACGACAAATGGGTCCACAGGTAAAATGGCCCTCGAAGATGAAGGCCTCAGATGCTAACCGGAACCCCAAACGGTGGTGCGAATTCCATAACGATCATGGTCACACCACGGAGGATTGCGTAGCCCTGAAGATAGAAGTCGCCGAGCTTCTTAAGAAAGGCCATCTGAGAGAATTCCTCTCGGACAAAGCCAAAAACCTCTTGAACAAGGAGGGTCCCGGCCTTCCCACTGAAGCAGCTCCCGCATTGCCACCACAGCAAGACCGAGTAATCCATGTTATCTCAGGTGGATCAGAAGTGAGCGGGATCAGCAGCGCCACGGCCAAGAAGAGTACTCGCAACGCCAGGAATGGCCAAGAGGCCAAGGGTCCCAAGCGCCTACTCTTAGGGACAGACGAGATCAGCTTCAACGCAAAGTAGCAGGAGAGGGTCCTAGCTCCTCATCATGACGCCCTTGCCATCTCGCTTGTCATAGCAAACTGCTTGGTCAAGCGAATACTAGTGGACAGCGGGAGTTCCAGTAATATTATCTTCCATTCGGCCTACACCGATCTAGGGCTGGAGCCTAAGGCCCTAACAAGAAAGGCGACTCCACTTGTGGGCTTTAGCGGAGAGGTAAAGCAGACTCTAGGAGAGGTCCTTCTCCCAGTCTATGCCGAGGGAATAAATCAGGCCACGAAGTTCTTAGTCGTCGACTGCCCTTCATCCTATAACGTGATACTAGGAAGACCCTGGATCCACGACATGGGGGTCGTACCTTCAACCCTCCATCAACTGGTCAAGTTTCCCACTCCCTGGGGCATAAAGACTATCAAGGGAGACCAGGAGAATTCCAGGTCCTGCTATCAGACTACCCTAAAGGGGAAGACTCAGGTCTTATAGCAATTACAGAAGAAGCCTCCGGCCCCACATACCGAAGAGCCGGAGGTTGAGGAGATGGATGAGGTTCCATTAGTAGAAGGGAACTCAGAACGAAACCTGAAGATAGGCTCCAAGCTCCCGAAGGGGCTAAGACAAAGACTGATCGACTTCCTGAGGTTTAACTCCGATTGCTCCGCTTGGTCCCATGAAGACATGCATGGAATTGATCCCGATGTTATCATGCACCAGCTCCAAGTGGATCCAATGCATCCCCCTGTCAGACAAAAGAGGAAGAAGTTCGCCCCTGAAAGGGACGAAATCATCAATGAAGAGGTCAAGAACCTACTTGACGCCGGGTTCATACGGGAAGTGCAATACCCGGACTGGCTAGCTAATGTGGTGGTCGTAAGGAAGAAGAATGGGAAGTGGAGAGTTTGCATCGACTTCACAGACCTTAATATGTCCTGTCCTAAGGATCCGTTCCCTTTGCCTCACATCGACAAGCTGGTCGACGCAACTGCTGGACATCAATTGATGAGCTTCATGGATGCATTCTCCGGATACAATCAAATCCTAATGCATCCAGACGATCAAGAGAAGACCTCGTTCATGACCTCCTGAGGCATCTACTGCTACAAGGTCATGCCCTTCGGACTGAAGAATGCCAGTTCCACCTATCAAAGGCTCGTCAACATGATGTTCGCCGACCAGATAGGACAGACCATGGAGGTTTATATCGACGATATGTTGGTAAAATCCCTGGATGCCGAGGACCATATCTCGCACCTTCAACAACGTTCACTACCCTCAAAAGGTACAACATGAAGCTCAACCCCTCAAAATGCTCATTGAGGGTAAGCTCTGGGAAGTTCATGGGGTAAATAGTCACCCAAAGGGGCATCAAAGCCAACCCAGAGCAGGTAAGAACCATCCAGGCGATACCTTCTCCTCGCAACGTCAAGGAGGTTCAAAGATTTACAGGAAGGATGGCCGCCCTGAGTAGGTTTATCTCCAGGCTATCTGACAAGTCGCATGCCTTCTTCGAGACTTTGAAGAACCCCAAGGACTTCCAGTGGACCGATAAGTGCGAGTCGGCCCTATCCGATCTCAAGGCCTACCTCACTACTCCACCTCTCCTCTCAAAGCCCTTGGAAGGAGAAGTCTTACTGCTCTATCTAGCAGTATCAGAGCACGCGGTCAGCGCGGTCCTTGTAAGGGAGGAAGGAAGGAAACAGTATCCTATTTACTACGTGA
Source organism: Brassica oleracea var. oleracea (assembly GCF_000695525.1). Classification (NCBI taxonomy): domain Eukaryota; kingdom Viridiplantae; phylum Streptophyta; class Magnoliopsida; order Brassicales; family Brassicaceae; genus Brassica; species Brassica oleracea. The sequence goes on along the minus strand of NW_013617473.1, from coordinate 62,058 downwards.
GCAAGTCACTACTAGACGCGGAGACCCACTATAGTTGTTGGGAAAAATATCCAAGTATAAGTTTTCTCCAGCTTCCGGATAGGACCTTGACTTCCGGACCCTCGCTCAAGAAGAAACAAGGGACCGACCCCTGTTATAGGTCTGACCCCCTTGGTCAAACCGACCCTTGAAGCAAAATGGAAGTTTTCCATCTAAGGGGAAACTTCTATTTCTACGATAATGGAAGAGTTCGCCCTACTCTACACCGACATCTACGACTATAAAAGGGGAGCCCAAACCCTAGAACAAGGGATCGACTTTCAGAGGCTAAGAGATTAGAGTTTAGGCGATAGAACTAGGTTTATACACCAACGTTGTAATCCCGAAACACAAACTCAATAAGAACATCTCTTCTGCCTCGATTTCTCATTCTTTTTATACAAGTCTTCTAGTGTTCCGTAGTACTAAAACGACCCTACAAAAAAATACCATAACAGTTTGGCGCTAGAAGGAGGGGAGTGATCCAACTACGTGACGATGACACCGGAAGACGATACTAACAAAGTTGAGGCCACCCCGAGGGAGATCGAGCTCCTCAACCGACTCAATGCTCTTCAGAGTTAGATCACCGACCTCCATAAAGTTCAAGAAACCATGCCTGGAGGTCACGCTTCTCCAAGAAGTTCAAACCCCAAAAGACCAACTTGGAGAACACTCCAAGCAGTTGCAGCAGAGCGCTGAGAAGCTAGACGCCATGGAAGCAGAGAACCTTGTCCTCTGACGAGAAAATCAAACCCTTGGAGCAGTCGGTAACAAGCGGAAGCGGTTCCGAACCAAGGTCCGACCTATGGCTTCGCTCAGCACTCTTCGCAACGACGATGGAACGTCTCGACAACCCGCTACCGCGAGTGACGGACCCGATAGCCGAGAGACTGTTCAAGACGTGACCCGGAGGCAAGAAGATAGCGGTTCCGATACGTAGGATGAAGAATATTCACCCGACGATCCCGAGATCTCAGAACCGGCCCTAGCTGCCTACCTTGAGAAGGTGGTTTCCGAAAGGTTCGGCACCATCCAATCTATGGTAGAGAGACTTCCAGGAGTAGCTCCCCCTATCCGGAGAAGCGATCCTAGATCCTACTCCGATACACCTTTCGTAGAAGAGATTGCTTCGGTAGAGATGCCACGCAAGTTCTCTTTCCCGTGTATCAAGATGTACGAAGGTACCGGAGATCCTGACAACCACGTTGCCCAGTACAAGCAACGCATGCTAGCCGTGGCTATCCCTAGAGAAGCAAGGGAAGCTACCATGTGCAAAGGATTTGGGTCAATATTGACCGGTCCTGCCCTTCAATGGTACACTAACCTCCCAACCAAGTCTATCAGGTCCTTTGCGCCCCTTAGCGACAAGTTTGTGGAGCAATTCGCCAGCAGCCGCCATCTAGAGAAGAGATCCGACGATCTGTATGAAATCCTCCAGCACAGAAATAAACCCTTGCGTTCCTACATAGCCCGCTTCAACCAAGAGAAGGTGGTTATCCCCGAGTGCAACGCTGATACGGCTATCTCAGCCTTCAAGAAGGGTCTACTTCCAGAAGGAGATCTCTACAACGAGCTGACCAAGTACAAGTGCATGACCATGGAAGACGTGCTGTCCCGTGCTTGGGCTCAAGTAAGATGGGAGGAAGACGTCGCAAGCAGGGCAAAGGCCTCCTCAAAGTATGATCAGAAACCTTCAAAACCAGTAAGGAGCGACCGCGACGAGTCCTTCCATCCTAAGTCTTATAAGGAGGCTAGCAATCCAGGCAGGGGCAGGTACCAGAACCGTCCTTTACCTAGATCTGAAGGGATGATGGTGTCTACGTGGCCCGATATCTCTCATCTTGTACCAGAACCGTCCTTTACCTAGATCTGAACCGTCCCTCACATCGACAAGCTGGTCGACGCGACTGCCGAACATCAGCTGATGAGCTTCATGGACGCATTCTCTGGATACAACCAAATCTTAATGCATCCAGACGATCAGGAGAAGACCTCGTTCATGACCTCCCGGGGCATCTACTGCTACAAGGTCATGCCCTTCGGACTGAAGAACGCCGGCTCCACCTATCAAAGGCTCGTCAACATGATGTTTGCTGATCAGATAGGGCAGACCATGGAGGTTTATATCGAAGATATGTTGGTAAAATCCCTGGATGCCGAGGATCATATCTCGCACCTTCAACAAGCGTTCACTACTCTTAGAAGGTATAACATGAAGCTCAATCCCTCGAAATGCTCATTCGGAGTAAGCTCTTGGAAGTTCCTGGGGTACATAGTCACCCACAGGGGCATCGAAGCCAACCCAGAGCAGGTAAGAGCCATCCAGGCGATACCTTCTCCTCGCAACGTCAAGGAGGTCCAAAGATTGACAGGTTGGATGGCCGGCCTTAGTAGGTTCATCTCCAGGCTATCTGACAAGTCGCATGCCTTCTTCGAGACTTTGAAGAACCCCAAAGAATTCCAATGGACCGATAAGTGCGAGTCGGCCCTATCCGACCTCAAGGCCTACCTCACTACTCCACCTCTTCTCTCTAAACCCTTGGAAGGAGAAGTCCTACTGCTCTATCTAGCAGTATCAGAGCACGCGGTCAGTGCAAGTCACTATTAGACGCGGAAACCCGCTACAGTCATCTCGAGAAGCTTGCCCTCGCATTAGTTATCGCGGCCCCGAAGCTGCGCCCTTACTTTCAGGCTCATCAGATCATGGTGGTCACCTCTTTCCCCATCAAAGCAGTCATTCACAAGCCAGAAGTGTCTGGACGACTTGCAAAGTGGCCATAGAGCTAGGGGAATACAATGTGATCTTCCGACCAGCCACAGCCATTAAGTCGCAAGTCCTAGCTGACTTCGTGGCCAAATTTTCTCCCTCCATGCTCCCAGCTCTGGAACAAGAAGTCAAGCTCCGCGACAACGAAAAAGAAAAGGGCGAGTGGACACTACATGTCGATGGTTCCAGTAATGTAGGTGTTTGGTGAGTTCTCTCTTTCTCTCTTGGACATATGATTACAAAGCTACATTTTGTGAAAGCTGAAAGTCTCAACCTTTTAGCTCCATAGTGTTGCATTAACTTAGACATTACTACATTAGACTTACAATTACTTGATAGTCAGTCGCAGAACAGGGTGTGAGTTAATTATGTTAGATATTGACACGTTTGTTTGTATGCGTCATAACTAATGAATACTTGATTGTGTAAACGCTTTTGCTTTTGAATTGCTTTGCTTTCTATTCTTTTCGTATATGAGAGTCTTCTTCTTCGCTGTGTGAGCTGGTTTAATTAACATTGAGTATGTATCCCTTTGTCAGGCATACGGGGATAGTTGTGTATGGAAATGAGTACTTTTTTGGAGGAGGAATCCAACATTTGCCTGCTGGTACCACCCCATATGGAGCACCACTGCGAACTGTAGAGTTGGGTGAATCACAAGTTCCTAAGGATGGCCCTGTTCGTTTGCTCACTCAGGTGATCCATCTAGGTGAAGATGCAAATCGATGTTCGTTTTGTGCATTATAATGCTACATCCAGATGGATCACTCAGCTGAATTTTTAAAAACTCATCTCAAATTGTCACCCAAATGAAGGTGAGTCTTGATGGTGCATCTGGATGCAGATGCATCTAGTTCAGTCCAAAATGATTAATGACAAAAATGACTTTTTAAAATCAAAATATTATTTTCAAACCGTAAATTCTATTTTCTTGCATATACATTTTTCCGCTATAACCAAAAATACATTTTCTCGCAAAAACTGAAAAACACACATTCCCGCTAAAACCGCAAGATGCGTTTTTCCGCAAAAGAAAATGTAAAACGCACATTTCCATAAAAACACATTTTTCGATCAAACCAGTAAAATCGCACGTTACGACCAAAACAGAAAAACGTATTTTCCCGTCAAAACCGAAAAAACGCATTTTCCCGCCAAACCCCAAAAAAAACGCATTTTCCCGCCAAAACCCGAAAAATGCATATTCCCGCCAAAACTCCAAAAAGCATTTTCCGGCCAAAACCGCGAAAAGCATTTTCTCGCCAAACCCAGAAAAACGCAATTTTCCCGCCAAAACCAGAAAAACGCAATTTTCCAGCCAAAACCGAAAAACCCAATTTTCCGGCCAAAACCGGAAAACAGATTTTTTCCGCCAAAACCGGAAAACGCAATTTTTCCGCCAAAACCGGAAAACACAATTTTCCCGCCAAAATCGAAAAACAGAATTTTCCCGCCAAAACCGGAAAACAGATTTTTCCCGCCAAAACCAGAAAAACACATTTTCACGCCAAAACCGGAAAAACATAATTTTCCGCCAAAACCGGAAAAACACAATTTTCCCGCCAAAGCCGGAAAATAGAATTTTCCCGCCAAAACCGAGAAACATAATTTTCCCGCCAAAACCAGAAAACCACAATTTTCCCGCCAAAACCGGAAAACAAAATTTTCCCGCCAAAACCGGAAAACGGAATTTTCCCGTCAAAACCGGAAAAACGCAATTTTCCGCCAAGACCAGAAAAAACACAATTTCCCGCCAAAACCGGAAAACACAATTTTCTCATCAAAATCGCGAAGCACAATTCCTTTATGGCTTCTTAAAAACATTTTTCTGCAGAAAAACTCGATATGCGCATCTTTAGTAGTTATATGGTCGGATAAATGTAAAAAGGTACCAAACACCTTTCTACATTTAGCATTGGTTTAGCCTTGACTTAGGTCATCATATATGATTATCTCGACCAGAGACATAACTCATACAATAAGCATTCATCGACCGATGCAGCGGATTCGATCTCGAGATAAAAAAATAATCAATTACCACATAAACTTAAGGATATGCTCCATCTTTTTTAAATCTGGTTCGACAGAAAGGTCTAGACACGCCCTGCAAATGGAATAGTCGAAGCGCAATTCCTTTATGGCTTCTTAAAAACATTTTTCTGCAGTAAGACTCGATATGCCCATCTTTAGTAGTTATATGGTCGGATAAGTGAAAAAAGGTATCGAACACCTTTCTACATTTAGGATTGGTTCAACCTTGACTTACGCCACCATATATGATTATCTCGACCAGAGACATAACTCATACAATAAGCATTCATCGACCGATGCAGCGGATTCGATATTCGAGATAAAAAAACAAGCAATTACCACATAAAAGTAAGGATATGCTCCATCTTTTTTTAAATCTGGTTCCACAGAGAGGTCTAGACACGGCCTGCAAATGGAATAGTCGAAGCACAATTCCTTTAAGGCTTGTTAAAAACATTTTTCGGCAGAAAAACTCGATATGCCCATC
>NW_013617473.1:56502-56674 GCF_000695525.1 Brassica oleracea var. oleracea | reverse complement strand
CATATATGATTATCTCGACCAGAGACATAACTCATACAATAAGCATTCATCGACCGATGCAGGGGATTCGATCTCGAGATAAAAAAACAAGCTATTACCACATAAACTTAAGGCTATGCTCCATTTTTTTTAAATCTGGTTCGACAGAAAGGTCAAGACACGCCCTGCAAAT
>NW_013617473.1:55583-56170 GCF_000695525.1 Brassica oleracea var. oleracea | reverse complement strand
TAAAAAGGTACCGAACACCTTTCTACATTTAGCATTGGTTCAACCTTGACTTAGGTCATCATATATGATTATCTCGACAAGAGACATAGCTCATACAATAAGCATTAATCGACCGATGGAGCGGATTCGATCTCGAGATAAAAAACAAGCAATTACCACATAAACTTAAGGCTATGCACAATCTTTTTTAAATCTGGTTCGATAGAAAGGTCTAGACAAGGCCTGCAAATGGAATAGTCGAAGCACAATTCCTTTAAGGCTTCTAAAAAACATTTTTCTGCAGAAAAACTCCATATGCCCATCTTTAGTAGTTATATCGCCGGATTATTTAAAAAGGTACCGAACACCTTTCTACATTTAGCATTGGTTCAGCCTTGACTTAGGTCATCATATATGATTATCTCGACCAGAGACATAACTCATATAATAAGCATTCATCGACCGATGCAGCGGATTTGATCTTCGAGATAAAAAACAGGCAATTACCACATAAAAATAAGGATATGCTCCATCTTTTTTTAAATCTGGTTCGACGGAAAGGTCTAGACACGGCCTGCAAATGGAATAGTCGAAGCACAATTCCTTTA